>NC_134701.1:3392500-3437500 GCF_043290135.1 Rhipicephalus microplus
CAAACCTAACCTAACGTAACCTAACCTTACCTAACCTAACCTAACGACGTTTGCAAGCGCTTTCACATTAGATATCGCAGTTCCCGACTTGTAATGGTGAAAAACACTGCATCTCACTAAGTGGCATTGTTTAATGCGGTTTTACGACGGTTCATATCAACCTAACCTAACCTTACCTAAACCAACCTAACCTAACCTAACCTAACCAAACCTTACCTAACATACCCTAACCTAACCTAACCTAACCTAACCTAACCCAACCTAACCTAACCTAACCTAAACTAACCCAACTCAACCCAACCTAACCTAATCTAACCTAACCTAACCTAACCTAACCAAACCTAACCTAACCTAACCTAACCTAACCTAACCTAACGACGGTTGCAAGCGCTTTCACATTAAATATCGCAGTTCCCCACTTTTAATGGTGAAAAACACTGCATCTCAGTAATTGACATTGTTTAATGCGGTTTTACGACGGTTCATATCTTAACCTAACCTAACATTCGCACTTGTATCTAAAAACGCTTTATTACACTGTTTTGT
The DNA here is from genome assembly GCF_043290135.1 of Rhipicephalus microplus. Taxonomy (NCBI): domain Eukaryota; kingdom Metazoa; phylum Arthropoda; class Arachnida; order Ixodida; family Ixodidae; genus Rhipicephalus; species Rhipicephalus microplus. Next base: position 3,393,047 of record NC_134701.1, read on the forward strand.
TCACAATTACGATACTTGCATAACCTCACAGTTTTTCACCAACTTATTGCAGTACAGAACGCTGTATCTCGCTAAATGACATTGTTCTTTAAGGTTTCACGATGCTTGCATGCGCTTTAACGAGAATATCACAATATAGCAGTTTCGCACTTGTAACGGTAGAACACGCAGTATTTGGCTTGTTCATGCCGTTTTGTGTGCTTTCACAACATTTCACCTATCGCAGTTTAATACTCGCTATAAAACAACACTATCTCGTTAGATGACGTCGTTTTTGGTAGTTTCACGACGCTACCTAGCTTAAACTAACCTAACCTAACCTAACCTTCGCACTTCTATCGTTAGAAAACGTTTTACTCGCAACTTTACAATGTTTTCTACAAGATTACGACGGTTTCATGCGCTTTCACATTAGATATCGTAGTTCCCGACTTGTAATGTTGAAAAACACTACATCTCACTAAGTGACATTGTTTAATGCGGTTTTACGACGGTTGATTTGTGAACCTAACCTAACATTCGCACTTGTATCTAAAGACGCTCAATTACACTGTTTCGTTCAAAATTACGATATTTGCTTGACCTCACAGCTTCTCACCAACTTATTACAGTACAGAACGCTGTATCTCGCTAAAGGACATCGTTCTTTAAGGTTTCACGATACTTGCATGCGCTTTACCGAGAATGTCACAACTTAGCAGTTTCGCACTTGTAACGGTACAACACGCAGTATTTGGCTTGTTCATGCCGTTTTGTGTGCTTTCACAACATTTCACCTATCGCAGTTTCGTACTCGCAATAAAACAACACTATTTCGTTAAATGACGTCGTTTTTGGTGGTTTCACGACGCTACCTAGCTTAAACTAACATAACTCAACCTAACATAACCTTCGCACTTCTATCGTTAGAAAACGTTTTACTCGCTACCTTACATTGCTTTCTACAACATTATGACGGTTTCAAGCGCTTTCACATTAGATATCACAGTTCCTAACTTGTAAAGGTGAAAAACACTGCATCTCACTAAGTGACATTGTTTAATGCGGTTTTACGACGGTTCATACCTTAACCTAACGTAACCTAACCTAACCTAACCTAACCTTACCTAACCTAACCTAACCTAACCTAACCCAACCCAACCCAACCTAACCTAACCTAACCTAAACTAACCTAACCCAACCTAACCTAACCTAACCTAACCTAACCCAACCTAACCTAACCTAAGCTAACCTAACCTAAGCTAACCAAACCTAACCTAACCTAACTTAACCTAACCTAACGTAACCTAACCTAACCTAACCTATTCTAACGTAACCTAACCTTACCTGACCTAACGTAACCTAACCTAACCTAACATAACCTAACGTAACCTAACCTAACCTAACCTAACCTAACGTAACCTAACCTAACCTAACCTTACCTAACCTAACCAAATTATCCTTACCTAACCTAACCTAACCTAACGTAACCTAACCTAACCTAACCTAACCTAACGTAACCTAACCTAACCTAACGTAACCTAACCTAACCTAACCTAACCCAACCTAACCTAACCTAACCTAAACTAACCCAACTCAACCCAACCTAACCTAATCTAACCTAACCTAACCTAACCTAACCAAACCTAACCTAACCTAACCTAACCTAACCTAACCTAACCTAACGACGGTTGCAAGCGCTTTCACATTAAATATCGCAGTTCCCCACTTTTAATGGTGAAAAACACTGCATCTCAGTAATTGACATTGTTTAATGCGGTTTTACGACGGTTCATATCTTAACCTAACCTAACATTCGCACTTGTATCTAAAAACGCTCTATTACACTGTTTTGTTCACAATTACGATACTTGCATAACCTCACAGTTTTTCACCAACTTATTGCAGTACAGAACGCTGTATCTCGCTAAATGACATTGTTCTTTAAGGTTTCACGATGCTTGCATGCGCTTTAACGAGAATATCACAATATAGCAGTTTCGCACTTGTAACGGTAGAACACGCAGTATTTGGCTTGTTCATGCCGTTTTGTGTGCTTTCACAACATTTCACCTATCGCAGTTTAGTACTCGCTATAAAACAACACTATCTCGTTAGATGACGTCGTTTTTGGTAGTTTCACGACGCTACCTAGCTTAAACTAACCTAACCTAACCTAACCTTCGCACTTCTATCGTTAGAAAACGTTTTACTCGCAACTTTACAATGTTTTCTACAAGATTACGACGGTTTCATGCGCTTTCACATTAGATATCGTAGTTCCTGACTTGTAATGTTGAAAAACACTACATCTCACTAAGTGACATTGTTTAATGCGGTTTTACGACGGTTGATATGTCAACCTAACCTAACACTCGCACTTGTATCTAAAGACGCTCAATTAAATTGTTTCATTCACAATTACGATATTTGCTTGACCTCACAGTTTCTCACCAACTTATTACAGTACAGAACGCTGTATCTCGCTAAATGACATCGTTCTTTAAGGTTTCACGATACTTGCATGCGCTTTACCGAGAATGTCACAACATACCAGTTTCGCACTTGTAACGGTACAACACGCAGTATTTGGCTTGTTCATGCCGTTTTGTGTGCTTTCACAACATTTCACCTATCGCAGTTTCGTACTCGCAATAAAACAACACTATCTCGTTAGATGACGTCGTTTTTGGTAGTTTCACGACGCTACCTAGCTTAAACTAACCTAACCTAACCTAACCTTCGCACTTCTATCGTTAGAAAACGTTTTACTCGCAACTTTACAATGTTTTCTACAAGATTACGACGGTTGCAAGCGCTTTCACATTAAATATCGCAGTTCCCAACTTGTAAAGTTGAAAAACACTGCATCTCACTAAGTGACATTGTTTAATGCGGTTTTAGCGCGGTTCATATCTTAACCTAACCTAACCTAACCTAACCTAACCCAACCTAACCTAACCTAACCAAACCTAACCTAACGTAACCTAACCTAACCTAACCTAACCTAACCTAACCTAACGACGTTTGCAAGCGCTTTCACATTAGATATCGCAGTTCCCGACTTGTAATGGTGAAAAACACTGCATCTCACTAAGTGACATTGTTTAATGCGGTTTTACGACGGTTCATATCTTAACCTAACCTAACCTTACCTAAACCAACCTAACCTAACCTAACCTAACCAAACCTTACCTAACATACCCTAACCTAACCTAACCTAACCTAACCAAACCTAACCTAACCTAACCTAACGTAACCTAACCTAACCTAACCTAACCTAACCTAACGACGTTTGCAAGCGCTTTCACATTAGATATCGCAGTTCCCGACTTGTAATGGTGAAAAACACTGCATCTCACTAAGTGACATTGATTAATGCGGTTTTACGACGGTTCATATCTTAACCTAACCTAACATTCGCACTTGTATTAAAAAACGCTCTATTACACTGTTTCGTTCACAATTAGGATATTTGCATAACCTCACAGTTTTTCACCAACTTATTGCAGTACAGAACGCTGTATCTCGCTAAATGACATCGTTCTTTAAGGTTTCACGATACTTGCATGCGCTTTACCGAGAATGTCACAACATAGCAGTTTCGCACTTGTAACGCTACAACACGCAGTATTTGGCTTGTTCATGCCGTTTTGTGTGCTTTCACAACATTTTACCTATCGCAGTTTCGTATTCGCAATAAAACAACACTATCTCGTTAGATGACGTCGTTTTTTGTGGTTTCACGACGCTACCTAGCTTAAACTAACATAACTCAACCTAACATAACCTTCGCACTTTTATCGTTAGAAAACGTTTTACTCGCTACTTTACATTGCTTTCTACAACATTACGACGGTTTCAAGCGCTTTCACATTAGATATCGCAGTTCCCAACTTGTAAAGGTGAAAAACACTGCATCTCACTAAGTGACATTGTTTAATGCGGTTTTACGACGGTTCATACCTTAACCTAACGTAACCTAACCTAACCTAACCCAACCTAACATAACATACCTAACCTAACCTAACCTAACCTAACCAAACCTAACCTAACGTAACCTAACCTAACCTAACCTAACCTAACCTATCGACGTTTGCAAGCGCTTTCACATTAGATATCGCAGTTCCCGACTTGTAATGGTGAAAAACACTGCATCTCACTAAGTGACATTGTTTAATGCGGTTTTACGACGGTTCATATCTTAACCTAACCTAACATTCGTACTTGTATTGAAAAACGCTCTATTACACTGTTTCGTTCACAATTACGATATTTGCATAACCTCACAGTTTTTCACCAACTTATTGCAGTACAGAACGCTGTATCTCGCTAAATGACATTGTTCTTTAAGGTTTCACGATGCTTGCATGCGCTTTAACGAGAATATCACAATATAGCAGTTTCGCACTTGTAACGGTAGAACACGCAGTATCTGGCTTGTTCATGCCGTTTTGTGTGCTTTCACAACATTTCACCTATCGCAGTTTATTACTCGCTATAAAACAACACTATCTCGTTAGATGACGTCGTTTTTGGTAGTTTCACGACGCTACCTAGCTTAAACTAACCTAACCTACCCTAACCTTCGCACTTCTATCGTTAGAAAACGTTTTACTCGCCACTTTACAATGTTTTCTACAAGATTACGACGGTTTCATGCGCTTTCACATTAGATATCGTAGTTCCCGACTTGTAATGTTGAAAAACACTACATCTCACTAAGTGACAATGTTTAATGCGGTTTTACGACGGTTGATATGTCAACCTAACCTAACATTCGCACTTGTATCTAAAGACGCTCAACTACACTGTTTCGTTCACAATTACGATATTTGCTTGACCTCACAGTTTCTCACCAACTTATTACAGTACAGAACGCTGTATCTCGCTAAATGACATCGTTCTTTAAGGTTTCACGATACTTGCATGCGCTTTACCGAGAATGTCACAACATAGCAGTTTCGCACTTGTAACGGTACAACACGCAGTATTTGGCTTGTTCATGCCGTTTTGTGTGCTTTCACAACATTTTACCTATCGCAGTTTTGTACTCGCAATAATACAACACTATCTCGTTAGATGACGTCGTTTTTGGTGGTTTCACGATGCTACCTAGCTTAAACTAACATAACTCAACCTAACATAACCTTCGCACTTCTATCGTTAGAAAACGTTTTACTCGCTACTTTACATTGCTTTCTACAACATTACGACGGTTTCAAGCGCTTTCACATTAGATATCGCAGTTCCCAACTTGTAAAGGTGAAAAACACTGCATCTCACTAAGTGACATTGTTTATTGCGGTTTTACGACGGTTCATACCTTAACCTAACGTAACCTAACCTAACCTAACCCAACCTAACCTAACATAACCTAACCTAACCTAACCTAACCAAACCTAACCTAACGTAACCTAATCTAACCTAACCTAACCTAACGACGTTTGCAAGCGCTTTCACATTAGATATCGCAGTTCCCGACTGGTAATTGTGAAAAACACTGCATCTCACTAAGTGACATTGTTTAATGCGGTTTTACGACGGTTCATATCTTAACCTAACCTAACATTCGTACTTGTATTGAAAAACGCTCTATTACACTGTTTCGTTCACAATACGATATTTGCATAACCTCACAGTTTTTCACCAACTTATTGCAGTACAGAACGTTGTATCTCGCTAAATGACATTGTTCTTTAAGGTTTCACGATGCTTGCATGCGCTTTAACGAGAATATCACAATATAGCAGTTTCGCACTTGTAACGGTAGAACACGCAGTATTTGGCTTGTTCATGCCGTTTTGTGTGCATTCACAACATTTCACCTATCGCAGTTTAATACTCGCAATAAAACAACACTATCTCGTTAGATGACGTCGTTTTTGGTTGTTTCACGACGCTACCTAGCTTAAACTAACCTAACCTAACCTAACCTTCGCACTTCTATCGTTAGAAAACGTTTTACTCGCAACTTTACAATGTTTTCTACAAGATTACGACGGTTTCATGCGCTTTCACATTAGATATCGCAGTTCCCAACTTGTAAAGGTGAAAAACACTGCATCTCAATATGTGACATTGTTTAATGCGGTTTTACGACGGTTCATACCTTAACCTAACGTAACCTAACCTAACCTAACCTAACCTTACCTAACCTAACCTAACCTAACCCAACCCAACCCAACCTAACCTAACCTAACCTAACCTAAACTAACCAAACCCAACCTAACCTAACCTAACCTAACCTAACCCAACCTAACCCAACCCAACCCAACCTAACCTAACCTAAGCTAACCAAACCTAACCTAACCTAACTTAACCTAACCTAACGTAACCTAACCTAACCTAACCTATTCTAACGTAACCTAACCTTACCTGACCTAACATAACCTAACGTAACCTAACCTAACCTAACATAACCTAACGTAACCTAACCTAACCTAACCTAACCTAACGTAACCTAACCTAACCTAACCCAACCTAACCCAACCCAACCCAACCCAACAACACCCAATCCAACCTAACCTAACCTAACCTAACCTTACCTAACCTAACCAAATTATCCTTACCTAACCTAACCTAACCTAACGTAACCTAACCTAACCTAACCTAACGTAACCTAACCTAACCTAACCTAACCTAACCCAACCTAACCTAACCTAACCTAACCTAACTTAACCCAACCTAACCTAATCTAACCTAACCTAACCTAACATAACCTAACCAAACCTAACCTAACCTAACCTAACGTAACCTAACCTAACAACGATTGCAAGCGCTTTCACATTAGATATCGCAGTTCCCCACTTTTAATGGTGAAAAACACTGCATCTCACTAATTGACATTGTTTAATGCGGTTTTACGACGGTTCATAACTTAACCTAACCTAACATTCGCACTTGTATCTAAAAACGCTCTATTACACTGTTTTGTTCACAATTACGATACTTGCATAACCTCACAGTTTTTCACCAACTTATTGCAGTACAGAACGCTGTATCTCGCTAAGTGACATTGTTCTTTAAGGTTTCACGATGCTTGCATGCGCTTTAACGAGAATATCACAATATAGCAGTTTCGCACTTGTAACGGTAGAACACGCAGTATTTGGCTTATTCATGCCGTTTTGTGTGCTTTCACATTTCACCTATCGCAGTTTAATACTCGCTATAAAACAACACTATCTCGTTAGATGACGTCGTTTTTGGTAGTTTCACGACGCTACCTGCCTTAAACTAACCTAACCTAACCTAACCTTCGCACTTCTATCGTTAGAAAACGTTTTACTCGCAACTTTACAATGTTTTCTACAAGATTACGACGGTTTCATGCGCTTTCACATTAGATATCGTAGTTCCTGACTTGTAATGTTGAAAAACACTACATCTCACTAACTGACATTGTTTAATGCGGTTTTACGACGGTTGATATGTCAACCTAACCTAACATTCGCACTTGTATCTAAAGACGCTCAATTACATTGTTTCATTCACAATTACGATATACTCTTGACCTCACAGTTTCTCACCAACCTATTACAGTACAGAACGCTGTATCTCGCTAAATGACATCGTTCTTTAAGGTTTCACGATACTTGCATGCGCTTTACCGAGAATGTCACAACATAGCAGTTTCGCACTTGTAACGGTACAACACGCAGTATTTGGCTTGTTCATGCCGTTTTGTGTGCTTTCACAACATTTTACCTATCGCAGTTTCGTACTCGCAATAAAACAACACTATCTCGTTAGATGACGTCGTTTTTGGTGGTTTCACGACGCTACCTAGCTTAAACATAACTCAACCTAACATAACCTTCGCACTTCTATCGTTAGAAAACGTTTTACTCGCTACTTTACAATGCTTTCTACAACATTACGACGGTTTCAAGCGCTTTCACATTAGATATCGCAGTTCCCAACTTGTAAAGGTGAAAAACACTGCATCTCACTAAGTGACATTGTTTAATGCGGTTTTAGCGCGGTTCATATCTTAACCTAACCTAACCTAACCTAACCTAACCTAACCTAACCCAACCTAACCTAACCTAACCAAACCTAACCTAACGTAACCTAACCTAACCTAACCTAACCTAACGACGTTTGCAAGCGCTTTCACATTAGATATCGCAGTTCCCGACTTGTAATGGTGAAAAACTGCATCTCACTAAGTGACATTGTTTAATGCGGTTTTACGACGGTTCATATCTTAACCTAATTTAACCTTACCTAAACCAACCTAACCTAACCTAACCTAACCAAACCTTACCTAACATACCCTAACCTAACCTAACCTAACCTAACCAAACCTAACCTAACCTAACCTAACGTAACCTAACCTAACCTAACCTAACCTAACCTAACCTAACCTAACGACTTTTGCAAGCGCTTTCACATTAGATGTCGCAGTTCCCGACTTGTAATGGTGAAAAACACTGCATCTCACTAAGTGAAATTGATTAATGCGGTTTTACGACGGTTCATATCTTAACCTAACCTAACATTCGCACTTGTATTAAAAAACGCTCTATTACACTGTTTCGTTCACAATTAGGATATTTGCATAACCTCACAGTTTTTCACCAACTTATTGCAGTACAGAACGCTGTATCTCGCTAAATGACATCGTTCTTTAAGGTTTCACGATACTTGCATGCGCTTTACCGAGAATGTCACAACATAGCAGTTTCGCACTTGTAACGGTACAACACGCAGTATTTGGCTTGTTCATGCCGTTTTGTGTGCTTTCACAACATTTTACCTATCGCAGTTTCGTACTCGCAATAAAACAACACTATCTCGTTAGATGACGTCGTTTTTTGTGGTTTCACGACGCTACCTTGCTTAAACTAACATAACCTAACATAACATTCGCACTTCTATCGTTAGAAAACGTTTTACTCGCTACTTTACATTGCTTTCTACAACATTACGACGGTTTCAAGCGCTTTCACATTAGATATCGCAGTTCTCAACTTGTAAAGGTGAAAAACACTGCATCTCACTAAGTGACATTGTTTAATGCGGTTTTATCGCGGTTCATATTTTAACCTAACCTAACCTAACCTAACCTAACCCAACCTAACCTAAACCTAACCTAACCTAACCTAACCAAACCTAACCTAACGTAACCTAACCTAACCTAAGCTAACCTAACCTAACCTAACCTAACCTAACCTAACGACGTTTGCAAGCGCTTTCACATTAGATATCGCAGTTCCCGACTTGTAATGGTGAAAAACACTGCATCTCACTAAGTGACATTGTTTAATGCGGTTTTACGACGGTTCATATCTTAACCTAACCTAACATTCGTACTTGTATTGAAAAACGCTCTATTACACTGTTTCGTTCACAATTAGGATATTTGCATAACCTCACAGTTTTTCACCAACTTATTGCAGTACAGAACGCTGTATCTCGCTAAATGACATTGTTCTTTAAGGTTTCACGATGCTTGCATGCGCTTTAAGGAGAATATCACAATATAGCAGTTTCGTACTTGTAACGGTAGAACACGCAGTATTTGGCTTGTTCATGCCGTTTTGTGTGCTTTCACAACATTTCACCTATCGCAGTTTAATACTCGCAATAAAACAACACTATCTCGTTAGATGACGTCGTTTTTGGTAGTTTCACGACGCTACCTAGCTTAAACTAACCTAACCTAACCTAACCTTCGCACTTCTATCGTTAGAAAACGTTTTACTCGCAACTTTACAATGTTTTCTACAAGATTACGACGGTTTCATGCGCTTTCACATTAGATATCGTAGTTCCTGACTTGTAATGTTGAAAAACACTACATCTCACTAAGTGACATTGTTTAATGCGGTTTTACGACGGTTGATTTGTGAACCTAACCTAACATTCGCACTTGTATCTAAAGACGCTCAATTACACTGTTTCGTTCAAAATTACGATATTTGCTTGACCTCACAGCTTCTCACCAACTTATTACAGTACAGAACGCTGTATCTCGCTAAAGGACATCGTTCTTTAAGGTTTCACGATACTTGCATGCGCTTTACCGAGAATGTCACAACATAGCAGTTTCGCACTTGTAACGGTACAACACGCAGTATTTGGCTTGTTCATGCCGTTTTGTGTGCTTTCACAACATTTTACCTATCGCAGTTTCGTACTCGCAATAAAACAACACTATCTCGTTAAATGACGTCGTTTTTGGTGGTTTCACGACGCTACCTAGCTTAAACTAACATAACTCAACCTAACATAACCTTCGCACTTCTATCGTTAGAAAACGTTTTACTCGCTACTTTACATTGCTTTCTACAACATTACGACGGTTTCAAGCGCTTTCACATTAGATATCGCAGTTCTCAACTTGTAAAGGTGAAAAACACTGCATCTCACTAAGTGACATTGTTTAATGCGGTTTTATCGCGGTTCATATTTTAACCTAACCTAACCTAACCTTACCTAACCCAACCTAACCTAACATAACCTAACCTAACCTAACCTAACCAAACCTAACCTAACGTAACCTAACCTAACCTAAGCTAACCTAACCTAACCTAACCTAACCTAACCTAACGACGTTTGCAAGCGCTTTCACATTAGATATCGCAGTTCCCGACTTGTAATGGTGAAAAACACTGCATCTCACTAAGTGACATTGTTTAATGCGGTTTTACGACGGTTCATACCTTAACCTAACGTAACCTAACCTAACCTAACCTAACCTTACCTAACCTAACCTAACCTAACCTAACCTAACCTAACCCAACCCAACCCAACCTAACCTAACCTAACCTAAACTAACCTAACCCAACCTAACCTAACCTAACCTAACCTAACCCAACCTAACCCAACCCAACCCAACCTAACCTAACCTAAGCTAACCTAACCTAAGCTAACCAAACCTAACCTAACCTAACTTAACCTAACCTAACGTAACCTAACCTAACCTAACCTATTCTAACGTAACCTAACCTTACCTGACCAAACCTAACCTAACGTAACCTAACCTAACCTAACATAACCTAACGTAACCTAACCTAACCTAACCTAACCTAACGTAACCTAACCTAACCTAACCCAACCTAACCCAACCCAACCCAACCCAACCCAACAACACCCAACCCAACCTAACCTAACCTAACCTAACCTTACCTAACCTAACCAAATTATCCTTACCTAACCTAACCTAACCTAACCTAACGTAACCTAACCTAACCTAACCTAACGTAACCTAACCTAACCTAACGTAACCTAACCTAACCTAACCTAACCCAACCTAACCTAACCTAACCTAAACTAACCCAACTCAACCCAACCTAACCTAATCTAACCTAACCTAACCTAACCTAACCAAACCTAACCTAACCTAACCTAACCTAACCTAACCTAACGACGGTTGCAAGCGCTTTCACATTAAATATCGCAGTTCCCCACTTTTAATGGTGAAAAACACTGCATCTCAGTAATTGACATTGTTTAATGCGGTTTTACGACGGTTCATATCTTAACCTAACCTAACATTCGCACTTGTATCTAAAAACGCTCTATTACACTGTTTTGTTCACAATTACGATACTTGCATAACCTCACAGTTTTTCACCAACTTATTGCAGTACAGAACGCTGTATCTCGCTAAATGACATTGTGCTTTAAGGTTTCACGATGCTTGCATGCGCTTTAACGAGAATATCACAATATAGCAGTTTCGCACTTGTAACGGTAGAACACGCAGTATTTGGCTTGTTCATGCCGTTTTGTGTGCTTTCACAACATTTCACCTATCGCAGTTTAATACTCGCTATAAAACAACACTATCTCGTTAGATGACGTCGTTTTTGGTAGTTTCACGACGCTACCTAGCTTAAACTAACCTAACCTAACCTAACCTTCGCACTTCTATCGTTAGAAAACGTTTTACTCGCCACTTTACAATGTTTTCTACAAGATTACGACGGTTTCATGCGCTTTCACATTAGATGTCGCAGTTCCCGACTTGTAATGGTGAAAAACACTGCATCTCACTAAGTGACATTGATTAATGCGGTTTTACGACGGTTCATATCTTAACCTAACCTAACATTCGCACTTGTATTAAAAACGCTCTATTACACTGTTTCGTTCACAATTAGGATATTTGCATAACCTCACAGTTTTTCACCAACTTATTGCAGTACAGAACGCTGTATCTCGCTAAATGACATCGTTCTTTAAGGTTTCACGATACTTGCATGCGCTTTACCGAGAATGTCACAACATAGCAGTTTCGCACTTGTAACGGTACAACACGCAGTATTTGGCTTGTTCATGCCGTTTTGTGTGCTTTCACAACATTTTACCTATCGCAGTTTCGTACTCGCAATAAAACAACACTATCTCGTTAGATGACGTCGTTTTTTGTGGTTTCAGGACACTACCTTGCTTAAACTAACATAACTCAACCTAACATAACCTTCGCACTTCTATCGTTAGAAAACGTTTTACTCGCTACTTTACATTGCTTTCTACAACATTACGACGGTTTCAAGCGCTTTCACATTAGATATCGCAGTTCTCAACTTGTAAAGGTGAAAAACACTGCATCTCACTAAGTGACATTGTTTAATGCGGTTTTATCGCGGTTCATATTTTAACCTAACCTAACCTAACCTAACCTTACCTAACCTAACCTAACCTAACCAAACCTAACCTAACCTAACCTAACCTATCGACGTTTGCAAGCGCTTTCACATTAGATATCGCAGTTCCCGACTTGTAATGGTGAAAAACACTGCATCTCACTAAGTGACATTGTTTAATGCGGTTTTATCGCGGTTCATATTTTAACCTAACCTAACCTAACCTAACCTTACCTAACCTAACCTAACCTAACCAAACCTAACCTAACCTAACCTAACCTAACCTAACCTAACCTATCGACGTTTGCAAGCGCTTTCACATTAGATATCGCAGTTCCCAACTTGTAAAGGTGAAAAACACTGCATCTCACTAAGTGACATTGTTTAATGCGGTTTTAGCGCGGTTCATATCTTAACCTAACCTAACCTAACCTAACCTAACCCAACCTAACCTAACATAACCTAACCTAACCTAACCTAACCTAACCAAACCTAACCTAACGTAACCTAACCTAACCTAACCTAACCTAAGCTAACCTAACGACGTTTGCAAGCGCTTTCACATTAGATATCGCAGTTCCCGACTTGTAATGGTGAAAAACACTGCATCTCACTAAGTGACATTGTTTAATGCGGTTTTACGACGGTTCATATCTTAACCTAACCTAACATTGGTACTTGTATTGAAAAACGCTCTATTACACTGTTTCGTTCACAATTACGATATTTGCATAACCTCACAGTTTTTCACCAACTTATTGCAGTACAGAACGCTGTATCTCGCTAAATGACATCGTTCTTTAAGGTTTCACGATACTTGCATGCGCTTTACCGAGAATGTCACAACATAGCAGTTTCGCACTTGTAACGGTACAACACGCAGTATTTGGCTTGTTCATGCCGTTTTGTGGGCTTTCACAACATTTTACCTATCGCAGTTTCGTACTCGCAATAAAACAACACTATCTCGTTAGATGACGTCGTTTTTTGTGGTTTCACGACGCTACCTAGCTTAAACTAACATAACTCAACCTAACATAACCTTCGCACTTCTATCGTTAGAAAACGTTTTACTCGCTACTTTACATTGCTTTCTACAACATTACGACGGTTTCAAGCGCTTTCGCATTAGATATCGCAGTTCTCAACTTGTAAAGGTGAAAAACACTGCATCTCACTAAGTGACATTGTTTAATGCGGTTTTATCGCGGTTCATATTTTAACCTAACCCAACCTAACCTAACCTAACCTAAACTAACCCAACTCAACCCAACCTAACCTAATCTAACCTAACCTAACCTAACCTAACCAAACCTAACCTAACCTAACCTAACCTAACCTAACCTAACCTAACCTAACGACGGTTGCAAGCGCTTTCACATTAAATATCGCAGTTCCCCACTTTTAATGGTGAAAAACACTGCATCTCAGTAATTGACATTGTTTAATGCGGTTTTACGACGGTTCATATCTTAACCTAACCTAACATTCGCACTTGTATCTAAAAACGCTCTATTACACTGTTTTGTTCACAATTACGATACTTGCATAACCTCACAGTTTTTCACTAACTTATTGCAGTACAGAACGCTGTATCTCGCTAAATGACATTGTTCTTTAAGGTTTCACGATGCTTGCATGCGCTTTACCGAGAATGTCATAACATAGCAGTTTCGCACTTGTAACGGTACAACACGCAGTATTTGGCTTGTTCATGCCGTTTTGTGTGCTTTCACAACATTTTACCTATCGCAGTTTCGTACTCGCAATAAAACAACACTATCTCGTTAGATGACGTCGTTTTTTGTGGTTTCACGACGCTACCTAGCTTAAACTAACATAACTCAACCTAACATAACCTTCGCACTTCTATCGTTAGAAAACGTTTTACTCGCTACTTTACATTGCTTTCTACAACATTACGACGGTTTCAAGCGCTTTCACATTAGATATCGCAGTTCCCAATTTGTAAAGGTGAAAAACACTGCATCTCACTAAGTGACATTGTTTAATGCGGTTTTACGACGGTTCATACCTTAACCTAACGTAACCTAACCTAACTTAACCCAACCTAACATAACATAACCTAACCTAACCTAACCTAACCTAACCAAACCTAACCTAACGTAACCTAACCTAACCTAACCTAACCTAACGACGTTTGCAAGCGCTTTCACATTAGATATCGCAGTTCCCGACTTGTAATGGTGAAAAACACTGCATCTCACTAAGTGACATTGTTTAATGCGGTTTTACGACGGTTCATATCTTAACCTAACCTAACATTCGTACTTGTATTGAAAAACGCTCTATTACACTGTTTCGTTCACAATTACGATATTTGCATAACCTCACAGTTTTTCACCAACTTATTGCAGTACAGAACGCTGTATCTCGCTAAATGACATTGTTCTTTAAGGTTTCACGATGCTTGCATGCGCTTTAACGAGAATATCACAATATAGCAGTTTCGCACTTGTAACGGTAGAACACGCAGTATTTGGCTTGTTCATGCCGTTTTGTGTGCTTTCACAACATTTCACCTATCGCAGTTTAATACTCGCAATAAAACAACACTATCTCGTTAGATGACGTCGTTTTTGGTAGTTTCACGACGCTACCTAACCTAACCTAACCTAACCTAACCTAACTTAACCTAACCTAACGCAACCTAACCTAACATAACCTAATCTAACCTAACCTTACCTAACCTAACCTAACCTAACCAAACCTAACCTAACCTAACCTAACCTAACCTAACCTATCGACGTTTGCAAGCGCTTTCACATTAGATATCGCAGTTCCCGACTTGTAATGGTGAAAAACACTGCATCTCACTAAGTGACATTGTTTAATGCGGTTTTACGACGGTTCATATCTTAACCTATCCTAACATTCGTACTTGTATTGAAAAACGCTCTATTACACTGTTTCGTTCACAATTAGGATATTTGCATAACCTCACAGTTTTTCACCAACTTATTGCAGTACAGAACGCTGTATCTCGCTAAATGACATCGTTCTTTAAGGTTTCACGATACTTGCATGCGCTTTACCGAGAATGTCACAACATAGCAGTTTCGCACTTGTAACGGTACAACACGCAGTATTTGGCTTGTTCATGCCGTTTTGTGTGCTTTCACAACATTTTACCTATCGCAGTTTCGTACTCGCAATAAAACAACACTATCTCGTTAGATGACGTCGTTTTTTGTGGTTTCACGACGCTACCTAGCTTAAACTAACATAACTCAACCTAACATAACCTTCGCACTTCTATCGTTAGAAAACGTTTTACTCGCTACTTTACATTGCTTTCTACAACATTACGACGGTTTCAAGCGCTTTCGCATTAGATATCGCAGTTCTCAACTTGTAAAGGTGAAAAACACTGCATCTCACTAAGTGACATTGTTTAATGCGGTTTTATCGCGGTTCATATTTTAACCTAACCCAACCTAACCTAACCTAACCTAAACTAACCCAACTCAACCCAACCTAACCTAATCTAACCTAACCTAACCTAACCTAACCAAACTTAACCTAACCTAACCTAACCTAACCTAACGACGGTTGCAAGCGCTTTCACATTAAATATCGCAGTTCCCCACTTTTAATGGTGAAAAACACTGCATCTCAGTAATTGACATTGTTTAATGCGGTTTTACGACGGTTCATATCTTAACCTAACCTAACATTCGCACTTGTATCTAAAAACGCTCTATTACACTGTTTTGTTCACAATTACGATACTTGCATAACCTCACAGTTTTTCACTAACTTATTGCAGTACAGAACGCTGTATCTCGCTAAATGACATTGTTCTTTAAGGTTTCACGATGCTTGCATGCGCTTTACCGAGAATGTCACAACATAGCAGTTACGCACTTGTAACGGTACAACACGCAGTATTTGGCTTGTTCATGCCGTTTTGTGTGCTTTCACAACATTTTACCTATCGCAGTTTCGTACTCGCAATAAAACAACACTATCTCGTTAGATGACGTCGTTTTTTGTGGTTTCACGACGCTACCTAGCTTAAACTAACATAACTCAACCTAACATAACCTTCGCACTTCTATCGTTAGAAAACGTTTTACTCGCTACTTTACATTGCTTTCTACAACATTACGACGGTTTCAAGCGCTTTCACATTAGATATCGCAGTTCCCAATTTGTAAAGGTGAAAAACACTGCATCTCACTAAGTGACATTGTTTAATGCGGTTTTACGACGGTTCATACCTTAACCTAACGTAACCTAACCTAACTTAACCCAACCTAACATAACATAACCTAACCTAACCTAACCAAACCTAACCTAACGTAACCTAACCTAACCTAACCTAACCTAACGACGTTTGCAAGCGCTTTCACATTAGATATCGCAGTTCCCGACTTGTAATGGTGAAAAACACTGCATCTCACTAAGTGACATTGTTTAATGCGGTTTTACGACGGTTCATATCTTAACCTAACCTAACATTCGTACTTGTATTGAAAAACGCTCTATTACACTGTTTCGTTCACAATTACGATATTTGCATAACCTCACAGTTTTTCACCAACTAATTGCAGTACAGAACGCTGTATCTCGCTAAATGACATTGTTCTTTAAGGTTTCACGATGCTTGCATGCGCTTTAACGAGAA
Source organism: Rhipicephalus microplus (assembly GCF_043290135.1). Lineage (NCBI taxonomy): Eukaryota > Metazoa > Arthropoda > Arachnida > Ixodida > Ixodidae > Rhipicephalus > Rhipicephalus microplus. The sequence goes on from NC_134701.1 coordinate 3,410,279, forward strand.
TATCACAATATAGCAGTTTCGCACTTGTAACGGTAGAACACGCAGTATTTGGCTTGTTCATGCCGTTTTGTGTGCTTTCACAACATTTCACCTATCGCAGTTTAATACTCGCAATAAAACAACACTATCTCGTTAGATGACGTCGTTTTTGGTAGTTTCACGACGCTACCTAACCTAACCTAACCTAACCTAACCTAACCTAACTTAACCTAACCTAACGTAACCTAACCTAACCTAACCTATTCTAACGTAACCTAACCTTACCTGACCTAACCTAACCTAACGTAACCTAACCTAACCTAACATAACCTAACGTAACCTAACCTAACCTAACCTAACCTAACGTAACCTAAACTAACCCAACTCAACCCAACCTAACCTAATCTAACCTAACCTAACCAAACCTAACCTAACCTAACCTAACCTAACCTAACCTAACTTAACCTAACGACGGTTGCAAGCGCTTTCACATTAAATATCGCAGTTCCCCACTTTTAATGGTGAAAAACACTGCATCTCAGTAATTGACATTGTTTAATGCGGTTTTACGACGGTTCATATCTTAACCTAACCTAACATTCGCACTTGTATCTAAAAACGCTCTATTACACTGTTTTGTTCACAATTACGATACTTGCATAACCTCACAGTTTTTCACCAACTTATTGCAGTACAGAACGCTGTATCTCGCTAAATGACATTGTTCTTTAAGGTTTCACGATGCTTGCATGCGCTTTAACGAGAATATCACAATATAGCAGTTTCGCACTTGTAACGGTAGAACACGCAGTATTTGGCTTGTTCATGCCGTTTGTGTGCTTTCACAACATTTCACCTATCGCAGTTTAATACTCGCTATAAAACAACACTATCTCGTTAGATGACGTCGTTTTTGGTAGTTTCACGACGCTACCTAGCTTAAACTAACCTAACCTAACCTAACCTTCGCACTTCTATTGTTAGAAAACGTTTTACTCGCAACTTTACATTGCTTTCTACAACATTACGACGGTTTCAAGCGCTTTCACATTAGATATCGCAGTTCCCAACTTGTAAAGGTGAAAAACACTGCATCTCACTAAGTGACATTGTTTAATGCGGTTTTAGCGCGGTTCATATCTTAACCTAACCTAACCTAACCTAACCTAACCCAACCTAACCTAACCTAACCTAACCTAACCAAACCTAACCTAACGTAACCTAACCTAACCTAACCTAACCTAACCTAACGACGTTTGCAAGCGCTTTCACATTAGATATCGCAGTTCCCGACTTGTAATGGTGAAAAACACTGCATCTCACTAAGTGACATTGTTTAATGCGGTTTTACGACGGTTCATATCTTAACCTAACCTAACCTTACCTAAACCAACCTAACCTAACCTAACCTAACGAAACCTTACCTAACATACCCTAACCTAACCTAACCTAACCTAACCAAACCTAACCTAACCTAACCTAACGTAACCTAACCTAACCTAACCTAACCTAACCTAACGACGTTTGCAAGCGCTTTCACATTAGATATCGCAGTTCCCGACTTGTAATGGTGAAAATCACTGCATCTCACTAAGTGACATTGATTAATGCGGTTTTACGACGGTTCATATCTTAACCTAACCTAACATTCGCACTTGTATTAAAAAACGCTCTATTACACTGTTTCGTTCACAATTAGGATATTTGCATAACCTCACAGTTTTTCACCAACTTATTGCAGTACAGAACGCTGTATCTCGCTAAATGACATCGTTCTTTAAGGTTTCACGATACTTGCATGCGCTTTACCGAGAATGTCACAACATAGCAGTTTCGCACTTGTAACGGTACAACACGCAGTATTTGGCTTGTTCATGCCGTTTTGTGTGCTTTCACAACATTTTACCTATCGCAGTTTCGTACTCGCAATAAAACAACACTATCTCGTTAGATGACGTCGTTTTTTGTGGTTTCACGACGCTACCTAGCTTAAACTAACATAACTCAACCTAACATAACCTTCGCACTTCTATCGTTAGAAAACGTTTACTCGCTACTTTACATTGCTTTCTACAACATTACGACGGTTTCAAGCGCTTTCACATTAGATATCGCAGTTCCCAATTTGTAAAGGTGAAAAACACTACATCTCACTAAGTGACATTGTTTAATGCGGTTTTACGACGGTTGATATGTCAACTTAACCTAACACTCGCACTTGTATCTAAAGACGCTCAATTAAATTGTTTCATTCACAATTACGATATTTGCTTGACCTCACAGTTTCTCACCAACTTATTACAGTACAGAACGCTGTATCTCGCTAAATGACATCGTTCTTTAAGGTTTCACGATACTTGCATGCGCTTTACCGAGAATGTCACAACATACCAGTTTCGCACTTGTAACGGTACAACACGCAGTATTTGGCTTGTTCATGCCGTTTTGTGTGCTTTCACAACATTTTAGCTATCGCAGTTTCGTATTCGCAATAAAACAACACTATCTCGTTAGATGACGTCGTTTTTTGTGGTTTCACGACGCTACCTAGCTTAAACTAACATAACTCAACCTAACATAACCTTCGCACTTCTATCGTTAGAAAACGTTTTACTCGCTACTTTACATTGCTTTCTACAACATTACGACGGTTTCAAGCGCTTTCACATTAGATATCGCAGTTCCCAACTTGTAAAGGTGAAAAACACTGCATCTGACTAAGTGACATTGTTTAATGCGGTTTTACGACGGTTCATACCTTAACCTAACGTAACCTAACCTAACCTAACCTAACCCAACCTAACATAACATAACCTAACCTAACCTAACCTAACCTAACCAAACCTAACCTAACGTAACCTAACCTAACCTAACCTAACCTAACCTAACCTATCGACGTTTGCAAGCGCTTTCACATTAGATATCGCAGTTCCCGACTTGTAATGGTGAAAAACACTGCATCTCACTAAGTGACATTGTTTAATGCGGTTTTACGACGGTTCATATCTTAACCTAACCTAACATTCGTACTTGTATTGAAAAACGCTCTATTACACTGTTTCGTTCACAATTACGATATTTGCATAACCTCACAGTTTTTCACCAACTTATTGCAGTACAGAACGCTGTATCTCGCTAACTGACATTGTTCTTTAAGGTTTCACGATGCTTGCATGCGCTTTAACGAGAATATCACAATATAGCAGTTTCGCACTTGTAACGGTAGAACACGCAGTATTTGGCTTGTTCATGCCGTTTTGTGTGCTTTCACAACATTTCACCTATCGCAGTTTAATACTCGCAATAAAACAACACTATCTCGTTAGATGACGTCGTTTTTGGTAGTTTCACGACGCTACCTAGCCTAAACTAACCTAACCTAACCTAACCTTCGCACTTCTATCGTTAGAAAACGTTTTACTCGCAACTTTACAATGTTTTCTACAAGATTACGACGGTTTCATGCGCTTTCACATTAGATATCGTAGTTCCCGACTTGTAATGCTGAAAAACACTACATCTCACTAAGTGACATTGTTTAATGCGGTTTTACGACGGTTGATATGTGAACCTAACCTAACATTCGCACTTGTATCTAAAGACGCTCAATTACACTGTTTCGTTCACAATTACGATATTTGCTTGACCTCACAGTTTCTCACCAACTTATTACAGTACAGAACGCTGTATCTCGCTAAAGGACATCGTTCTTTAAGGTTTCACGATACTTGCATGCGCTTTACCGAGAATGTCACAACATAGCAGTTTCGCACTTGTAACGGTACAACACGCAGTATTTGGCTTGTTCATGCCGTTTTGTGTGCTTTCACAACATTTTACCTATCGCAGTTTCGTACTCGCAATAAAACAACACTATCTCGTTAAATGACGTCGTTTTTGGTGGTTTCACGACGCTACCTAGCTTAAACTAACATAACTCAACCTAACATAACCTTCGCACTTCTATCGTTAGAAAACGTTTTACTCGCTACTTTACATTGCTTTCTACAACATTACGACGGTTTCAAGCGCTTTCACATTAGATATCACAGTTCCTAACTTGTAAAGGTGAAAAACACTGCATCTCACTAAGTGACATTGTTTAATGCGGTTTTACGACGGTTCATACCTTAACCTAACGTAACCTAACCTAACCTAACCTAACCTTACCTAACCTAACCTAACCTAACCTAACCCAACCCAACCCAACCTAACCTAACCTAACCTAAACTAACCTAACCCAACCTAACCTAACCTAACCTAACCTAACCCAACCTAACCTAACCTAAGCTAACCTAACCTAAGCTAACCAAACCTAACCTAACCTAACTTAACCTAACCTAACGTAACCTAACCTAACCTAACCTATTCCAACGTAACCTATTCTTACCTGACCTAACCTAACCTAACGTAACCTAACCTAACCTAACATAACCTAACGTAACCTAACGTAACCTAACCTAACCTAACCTAACCTAACGTAACCTAACCTAACCTAACCTAACCTTACCTAACCTAACCAAATTATCCTTACCTAACCTAACCTAACCTAACGTAACCTAACCTAACCTAACCTAACGTAACCTAACCTAACCTAACGTAACCTAACCTAACATAACCTAACCTAACCCAACCTAACCTAACCTAACCTAAACTAACCCAACTCAACCCAACCTAACCTAATCTAACCTAACCTAACCTAACCTAACCAAACCTAACCTAACCTAACCTAACCTAACCTAACCTAACCTAACGACGGTTGCAAGCGCTTTCACATTAAATATCGCAGTTCCCCACTTTTAATGGTGAAAAACACTGCATCTCAGTAATTGACATTGTTTAATGCGGTTTTACGGCGGTTCATATCTTAACCTAACCTAACATTCGCACTTGTATCTAAAACGCTCTATTACACTGTTTTGTTCACAATTACGATACTTGCATAACCTCACAGTTTTTCACCAACTTATTGCAGTACAGAACGCTGTATCTCGCTAAATGACATTGTTCTTTAAGGTTTCACGATGCTTGCATGCGCTTTAACGAGAATATCACAATATAGCAGTTTCGCACTTGTAACGGTAGAACACGCAGTATTTGGCTTGTTCATGCCGTTTTGTGTGCTTTCACATTTCACCTATCGCAGTTTAGTACTCGCTATAAAACAACACTATCTCGTTAGATGACGTCGTTTTTGGTAGTTTCACGACGCTACCTAGCTTAAACTAACCTAACCTAACCTAACCTTCGCACTTCTATCGTTAGAAAACGTTTTACTCGCAACTTTACAATGTTTTCTACAAGATTACGACGGTTTCATGCGCTTTCACATTAGATATCGTAGTTCCTGACTTGTAATGTTGAAAAACACTACATCTCACTAAGTGACATTGTTTAATGCGGTTTTACGACGGTTGATATGTCAACCTAACCTAACATTCGCACTTGTATCTAAAGACGCTCAATTACATTGTTTCATTCACAATTACGATATTTGCTTGACCTCACAGTTTCTCACCAACTTATTACAGTACAGAACGCTGTATCTCGCTAAATGACATCGTTCTTTAAGTTTTCACGATACTTGCATGCGCTTTACCGAGAATGTCACAACATAGCAGTTTCGCACTTGTAACGGTACAACACGCAGTATTTGGCTTGTTCATGCCGTTTTGTGTGCTTTCACAACATTTTACCTATCGCAGTTTCGTACTCGCAATAAAACAACACTATCTCGTTAGATGACGTCGTTTTTGGTGGTTTCACGACGCTACCTAGCTTAAACTAACATAACTCAACCTAACATAACCTTCGCACTTCTATCGTTAGAAAACGTTTTACTCGCTACTTTACATTGCTTTCTACAACATTACGACGGTTTCAAGCGCTTTCACATTAGATATCGCAGTTCCCAACTTGTAAAGGTGAAAAACACTGCATCTCACTAAGTGACATTGTTTAATGCGGTTTTAGCGCGGTTCATATCTTAACCTAACCTAACCTAACCCAACCTAACCTAACCTAACCAAACCTAACCCAACGTAACCTAACCTAACCTAACCTAACCTAACGACGTTTGCAAGCGCTTTCACATTAGATATCGCAGTTCCCGACTTGTAATGGTGAAAAACACTGCATCTCACTAAGTGACATTGTTTAATGCGGTTTTACGACGGTTCATATCTTAACCTAACCTAACCTTACCTAAACCAACCTAACCTAACCTAACCTAACCAAACCTTACCTAACATACCCTAACCTAACCTAACCTAACCTAACCAAACCTAACCTAACCTAACCTAACGTAACCTAACCTAACCTAACCTAACCTAACGACGTTTGCAAGCGCTTTCACATTAGATATCGCAGTTCCCGACTTGTAATGGTGAAAAACACTGCATCTCACTAAGTGACATTGATTAATGCGGTTTTACGACGGTTCATATCTTGACCTAACCTAACATTCGCACTTGTATTAAAAAACGCTCTATTACACTGTTTCGTTCACAATTAGGATATTTGCATAACCTCACAGTTTTTCACCAACTTATTGCAGTACAGAACGCTGTATCTCGCTAAATGACATCGTTCTTTAAGGTTTCACGATACTTGCATGCGCTTTACCGAGAATGTCACAACATAGCAGTTTCGCACTTGTAACGGTACAACACGCAGTATTTGGCTTGTTCATGCCGTTTTGTGTGCTTTCACAACATTTTACCTATCGCAGTTTCGTACTCGCAATAAAACAACACTATCTCGTTAGATGACGTCGTTTTTTGTGGTTTCACGACGCTACCTAGCTTAAACTAACATAACCTAACATAACCTTCGCACTTCTATCGTTAGAAAACGTTTTACTCGCTACTTTACATTGCTTTCTACAACATTACGACGGTTTCAAGCGCTTTCACATTAGATATCGCAGTTCCCAACTTGTAAAGGTGAAAAACACTGCATCTCACTCAGTGACATTGTTTAATGCGGTTTTACGACGGTTCATACCTTAACCTAACGTAACCTAACCTAACCTAACCCAACCTAACATACCATAACCTAACCTAACCTAACCTAACCTAACCAAACCTAACCTAACGTAACCTAACCTAACCTAACCTAACCTAACCTATCGACGTTTGCAAGCGCTTTCACATTAGATATCGCAGTTCCCGACTTGTAATGGTGAAAAACACTGCATCTCACTAAGTGACATTGTTTAATGCGGTTTTAGGACGGTTCATATGTTAACCTAACCTAACATTCGTACTTGTATTGAAAAACGCTCTATTACACTGTTTCACTATTACGATATTTGCATAACCTCACAGTTTTTCACCAACTTATTGCAGTACAGAACGCTGTATCTCGCTAAATGACATTGTTCTTTAAGGTTTCACGATGCTTGCATGCGCTTTAACGAGAATATCACAATATAGCAGTTTCGCACTTGTAACGGTAGAACACGCAGTATTTGGCTTGTTCATGCCGTTTTGTGTGCTTTCACAACATTTCACCTATCGCAGTTTAATACTCGCAATAAAACAACACTATCTCGTTAGATGACGTCGTTTTTGGTAGTTTCACGACGCTACCTTGCCTAAACTAACCTAACCTAACCTAACCTTCGCACTTCTATCGTTAGAAAACGTTTTACTCGCAACTTTACAATGTTTTCTACAAGATTACGACGGTTTCATGCGCTTTCACATTAGATATCGTAGTTCCCGACTTGTAATGTTGAAAAACACTACATCTCACTAAGTGACATTGTTAATGCGGTTTTACGACGGTTGATATGTGAACCTAACCTAACATTCGCACTTGTATCTAAAGACGCTCAATTACACTGTTTCGTTCACAATTACGATATTTGCTTGACCTCACAGTTTCTCACCAACTTATTACAGTACAGAACGCTGTATCTCGCTAAAGGACATCGTTCTTTAAGGTTTCACTATACACATGCGCTTTACCGAGAATGTCACAACATAGCAGTTTCGCACTTGTAACGGTACAACACGCAGTATTTGGCTTGTTCATGCCGTTTTGTGTGCTTTCACAACATTTTACCTATCGCAGTTTCGTACTCGCAATAAAACAACACTATCTCGTTAAATGACGTCGTTTTTGGTGGTTTCACGACGCTACCTAGCTTAAACTAACATAACTCAACCTAACATAACCTTCGCACTTCTATCGTTAGAAAACGTTTTACTCGCTACTTTACATTGCTTTCTACAACATTACGACGGTTTCAAGCGCTTTCACATTAGATATCGCAGTTCTCAACTTGTAAAGGTGAAAAACACTGCATCTCACTAAGTGACATTGTTTAATGCGGTTTTATCGCGGTTCATATTTTAACCTAACCTAACCTAACCTAACCCAACCTAACCTAACATAACCTAACCTAACCTAACCTAACCAAACCTAACCTAACGTAACCTAACCTAACCTAAGCTAACCTAACCTAACCTAACCTAACCTAACGACGTTTGCAAGCGCTTTCACATTAGATATCGCAGTTCCCGACTTGTAATGGTGAAAAACACTGCATCTCACTAAGTGACATTGTTTAATGCGGTTTTACGACGGTTCATATCTTAACCTAACCTAACATTCGTACTTGTATTGAAAAACGCTCTATTACACTGTTTCGTTCACAATTACGATATTTGCATATCCTCACAGTTTTTCACACACTTATTGCAGTGCAGAACGCATTATCTCGCTAAATGACATTGTTCTTTAAGGTTTCACGATGCTTGCATGCGCTTTAACGAGAATATCACAATAAAGCAGTTTCGTACTTGTAACGGTAGAACACGCAGTATTTGGCTTGTTCATGCCGTTTTGTGTGCTTTCACAACATTTCACCTATCGCAGTTTAATACTCGCAATAAAACAACACTATCTCGTTAGATGACGTCGTTTTTGGTAGTTTCACGACGCTACCTAGCTTAAACTAACCTAACCTAACCTAACCTTCGCACTTCTATCGTTAGAAAACGTTTTACTCGCAACTTTACAATGTTTTCTACAAGATTACGACGGTTTCATGCGCTTTCACATTAGACATCGTAGTTCCCGACTTGTAATGTTGAAAAACACTACATCTAAGTGACATTGTTTAATGCGGTTTTACGACGGTTGATATGTGAACCTAACCTAACATTCGCACTCGTATCTAAAGACGCTCAATTACACTGTTTCGTTCACAATTACGATATTTGCTTGACCTCACAGTTTCTCACCAACTTATTACAGTACAGAACGCTGTATCTCGCTAAAGGACATCGTTCTTTAAGGTTTCACGATACTTGCATGCGCTTTACCGAGAATGTCACAACCTAGCAGTTTCGCACTTGTAACGGTACAACACGCAGTATTTGGCTTGTTCATGCCGTTTTGTGTGCTTTCACAACATTTCACCTATCGCAGTTTCGTACTCGCAATAAAACAACACTATCTCGTTAAATGACGTCGTTTTTGGTGGTTTCACGACGCTACCTAGCTTAAACTAACATAACTCAACCTAACATAACCTTCGCACTTCTATCGTTAGAAAACGTTTTACTCGCTACTTTACATTGCTTTCTACAACATTATGACGGTGTGATGAGTGAAGAAAACGACAACGACGGAAGTGCGGGGCAAGGCGCGTGTAATGTGCGCGTGAGTGGGAGCGAATCAGCTGATGACTTGTGGTGGCCCATAGAGGTGGCGTGCCACGATTGGGCCACGGGCGACCATCACGTGGCAGTGGGCTTTGTGGCTGGGGACGAGCCGAAGCAGCGGCAGACGGGAGACAGCGGGCCGAAGCGTCGGACGCAGGCGATCCAGGTTCCGGCCAGGGAACGCGGCCGTCCACGCTACTGCCGTCCAACTACCAGCTGGGGCGGCGTTGCCGGCACGAGTACTGCATCTCGGGGCGCGGGCTGGCCTGCTGTTCTCTTCCTTGCCGAGGGCATCGCGGATCTCGGCGAGGCGTCTCCACGGTCAGCCGTTCGACACAGCGATGAACGTGGCCTGGCTAATGGTCACGGTTGCGTCGAGCATCGCGTCTCGGCGCACGCTCTTCGCTGGACGGGCTGGCCATGCCCCGCATGGAGCATCGCGTCTCCGATGCGGGTTGACTGCTCCGTGGCCGCACCCATGCCATCAAGCGCCGGTGTCACGAGAGCGTCGCACTTCGGCAAGGGACGAGCGAGATGTTCTGCCGGGCGAGACGCGGGAGTGCGCACAGAGGAGCACGGAGCCGGGTGAGGATTCAGGGTGGCCGAGGATTCAGATGCCAGGGGAGAGACTGGCTGAATCTAGGATCGCCGAGCGGTGCCGAGCGACGGGCCAGACTCGGGCGTGGGCCACGAGCTCATGAGCTGCAGGGTGCACCCGAGGGTACCTGGCGGTGCCCTGGCCAAGAAGGAACGTGCGGAAAAGAGAGCTCGAGGGTGGAGGCCACGAAGGCAGACGAAGCAGTGCGCCGCTCGAGAGGACGAGTTCCTGGGAGCGTTCCTGAGCCGGACGTGGGACCCGTACGTGTCGGCTAGGTCAAGCTCCGGCGTGTTCGCTCGGGGTCGAGTCCGCCGGCCGGTACAAGGTGCAAGGACGGGGCCTGCTGAACGGCTCCTGCCTGGGTGCAGTGGCCGGGAGCAGGTTCGTGGGCGAGGCCTACCGGGTGTGGTCCTCGTGAGCCGTGGCCTGATCCGGGACCTCCGGAGTTGCGACCCTGACTGCTGGGTTGGCCGCGACGTCCGACTCAACGGCGCTGCACACGGTAGCGTATCCGTGCGTCGTCAGCCGTTCCACCCATGCCATGAAATAAAAAGTTCATGTTAATGATTTCTCGTCCGCTATCAACAAACATAGTGACGAACGTCCGCTTAACCATCACAGACGGTTTTAAGCGCTTTCACATTAGATATCACAGTTCCCAACTTGTAAAGGTGAAAAACACTGCATCTCACTAAGTGACATTGTTTAATGCGGTTTTACGACGGTTCATACCTTAACCTAACGTAACCTAACCTAACCTAACCCAACCCAACCCAACCTAACCTAACCTAACCTAACCTAAACTAACCTAACCCAACCTAACCTAACCTAACCTAACCTAACCCAACCCAACCCAACCTAACCTAACCTAAGCTAACCTAACCTATGCTAACCAAACCTAACCTAACCTAACCAAACCTAACCTAACCTAACCTAACCTAACCTAACTTAACGACGGTTGCAAGCGCTTTCACATTAAATATCGCAGTTCCCCACTTTTAATGGTGAAAAACACTGCATTTCAGTAATTGACATTGTTTAATGCGGTTTTACGACGGTTCATATCTTAACCTAACCTAACATTCGCACTTGTATCTAAAGACGCTCAATTACACTGTTCCGTTCACAATTACGATATTTGCTTGACCTCACAGTTTCTCACCAACTTATTACAGTACAGAACGCTGTATCTCGCTAAATGACATTGTTCTTTAAGGTTTCACGATGCTTGCATGCGCTTTAACGAGAATATCACAATATAGCAGTTTCGCACTTGTAACGGTAGAACACGCAGTATTTGGCTTGTTCATGCCGTTTTGTGTGCATTCACAACATTTCACCTATCGCAGTTTAATACTCGCAATAAAACAACACTATCTCGTTAGATGACGTCGTTTTTGGTGGTTTCACGACGCTACCTAGCTTAAACTAACATAACTCAACCTAACATAACCTTCGCACTTCTATCGTTAGAAAACGTTTTACTCGCTACTTTACATTGCTTTTTACAACATTACGACGGTTTCAAGCGCTTTCACATTAGATATCGCAGTTCCCAACTTGTAAAGGTGAAAAACACTGCATCTCACTAAGTGACATTGTTTAATGCGGTTTTAGCGCGGTTCATATCTTAACCTAACCTAACATTCGCACTTGTATCTAAAGACGCTCAATTACACTGTTTCGTTCACAATTACGATATTTGCTTGACCTCACAGTTTCTCACCAACTTATTACAGTACAGAACGCTGTATCTCGCTAAATGACATCGTTCTTTAAGGTTTCACGATACTTGCATGCGCTTTACCGAGAATGTCACAACATAGCAGTTTCGCACTTGTAACGGTACAACACGCAGTATTTGGCTTTTGTTCATGCCGTTTTGTGTGCTTTCACAACATTTTACCTATCGCAGTTTCGTACTCGCATTAAAACAACACTATCTCGTTAGATGACGTCGTTTTTGGTGGTTTCACGACGCTACCTAGCTTAAACTAACATAACTCAACCTAACATAACCTTCGCACTTCTATCGTTAGAAAACAATTTACTCGCTACTTTACATTGCTTTCTACAACATTACGACGGTTTCAAGCGCTTTCACATTAGATATCGCAGTTCCCAACTTGTAAAGGTGAAAAACACTGCATCTCACTAAGTGACATTGTTTATTGCGGTTTTACGACGGTTCATACCTTAACCTAACGTAACCTAACCTAACCTAACCCAACCTAACCTAACATACCCTAACCTAACCTAACCTAACCAAACCTAACCTAACGTAACCTAACCTAACCTAACCTAACCTAACCTAACCTAACCTAACGACGTTTGCAAGCGCTTTCACATTAGATATCGCAGTTCCCGACTTGTAATGGTGAAAACACTGCATCTCACTAAGTGACATTGTTTAGTGCGGTTTTACGACGGTTCATATCTTAACCTAACCTAACATTCGCACTTGTATTAAAAGACGCTCAATTACACTGTTTCGTTCACAATTACGATATTTGCTTGACCTCACAGTTTCTCACCAACTTATTGCAGTACAGAACGCTGTATCTCGCTAAATGACATTGTTCTTTAAGGTTTCACGATGCTTGCATGCGCTTTAACGAGAATATCACAATATAGCAGTTTCGCACTTGTAACGGTAGAACACGCAGTATTTGGCTTGTTCATGCCGTTTTGTGTGCATTCACAACATTTCACCTATCGCAGTTTAATACTCGCAATAAAACAACACTATCTCGTTAGATGACGTCGTTTTTGGTGGTTTCACGACGCTACCTAGCTTAAACTAACATAACTCAACCTAACATAACCTTCGCACTTCTATCGTTAGAAAACGTTTTACTCGCTACTTTACATTGCTTTCTACAACATTACGACGGTTTCAAGCGCTTTCACATTAGATATCGCAGTTCCCAACTTGTAAAGGTGAAAAACACTGCATCTCACTAAGTGACATTGTTTAATGCGGTTTTAGCGCGGTTCATATCTTAACCTAACCTAACATTCGCACTTGTATCTAAAGACGCTCAATTACACTGTTTCGTTCACAATTACGATATTTGCTTGACCTCACAGTTTCTCACCAACTTATTACAGTACAGAACGCTGTATCTCGCTAAATGACATCGTTCTTTAAGGTTTCACGATACTTGCATGCGCTTTACCGAGAATGTCACAACATAGCAGTTTCGCACTTGTAACGGTACAACACGCAGTATTTGGCTTTTGTTCATGCCGTTTTGTGTGCTTTCACAACATTTTACCTATCGCAGTTTCGTACTCGCATTAAAACAACACTATCTCGTTAGATGACGTCGTTTTTGGTGGTTTCACGACGCTACCTAGCTTAAACATAACTCAACCTAACATAACCTTCGCACTTCTATCGTTAGAAAACAATTTACTCGCTACTTTACATTGCTTTCTACAACATTACGACGGTTTCAAGCGCTTTCACATTAGATATCGCAGTTCCCAACTTGTAAAGGTGAAAAACACTGCATCTCACTAAGTGACATTGTGTAATGCGGTTTTACGACGGTTCATACCTTAACCTAACGTAACCTAACCTAACCTAACCTAACCTTACCTAACCTAACCTAACCTAACCTAACCCAACCCAACCCAACCTAACCTAACCTAACCTAACCTAAACTAACCTAACCCAACCTAACCTAACCTAACCTAACCTAACCCAACCTAACCCAACCCAACCCAACCCAACCCAACCTAACCTAACCTAAGCTAACCTAACCTAAGCTAACCAAACCTAACCTAACCTAACTTAACCTAACCTAACGTAACCCAACCTAACCTAACCTATTCTAACGTAACCTAACCTTACCTGACCTAACCTAACCTAACGTAACCTAACCTAACCTAACCTAACCCAACCTAACCCAACCCAACCCAACCCAACAACACCCAACCCAACCCAACCCAACAACACCCAACCCACCTAACCTAACCTAACCTAACCTTACCTAACCTAACCAAATTATCCTTACCTAACCTAACCTAACCTAACGTAACCTAACCTAACCTAACCTAACGTAACCTAACCTAACCTAACCCAACTCAACCCAACCTAACCTAATCTAACCTAACCTAACCTAACCTAACCAAATCAAACCTAACCTAACCTAACCTAACCTAACCTAACCTAACGACGGTTGCAAGCGCTTTCACATTAAATATCGCAGTTCCCCACTTTTAATGGTGAAAAACACTGCATCTCAGTAATTGACATTGTTTAATGCGGTTTTACGACGGTTCATATCTTAACCTAACAGTCGCACTTGTATCTAAAAACGCTCTATTACACTGTTTTGTTCACAATTACGATATTTGCATAACCTCACAGTTTTTCACCAACTTATTGCAGTACAGAACGCTGTATCTCGCTAAATGACATTGTTCTTTAAGGTTTCACGATGCTTGCATGCGCTTTAACGAGAATATCACAATATAGCAGTTTCGCACTTGTAACGGTAGAACACGCAGTATTTGGCTTGTTCATGCCGTTTTGTGTGCTTTCACATTTCACCTATCGCAGTTTAATACTCGCTATAAAACAACACTATCTCGTTAGATGACGTCGTTTTTGGTAGTTTCACGACGCTACCTAGCTTAAACTAACCTAACCTAACCTAACCTTCGCACTTCTATCGTTAGAAAACGTTTTACTCGCCACTTTACAATGTTTTCTACAAGATTACGACGGTTTCATGCGCTTTCACATTAGATATCGTAGTTCCCGACTTGTAATGTTGAAAAACACAACATCTCACTAAGTGACATTGTTTAATGCGGTTTTACGACGGTTGATATGTCAACCTAACCTAACATTCGCACTTGTATCTAAAGACGCTCAATTACACTGTTTCGTTCACAATTACGATATTTGCTTGACCTCACAGTTTCTCACCAACTTATTACAGTACAGAACGCTGTATCTCGCTAAATGACATCGTTCTTTAAGGTTTCACGATACTTGCATGCGCTTTACCGAGAATATCACAACATAGCAGTTTCGCACTTGTAACGGTACAACACGCAGTATTTGGCTTTTGTTCATGCTGTTTTGTGTGCTTTCACAACATTTTACCTATCGCAGTTTCGTACTCGCAATAAAACAACACTATCTCGTTAGATGACGTCGTTTTTGGTGGTTTCACGACGCTACCTAGCTTAAACTAACATAACTCAACCTAACATAACCTTCGCACTTCTATCGTTAGAAAACGTTTTACTCGCTACTTTATATTGCTTTCTACAACATTACGACGGTTTCAAGCGCTTTCACATTAGATATCGCAGTTCCCAACTTGTAAAGGTGAAAAACACTGCATCTCACTAAGTGACATTGTTTAATGCGGTTTTAGCGCGGTTCATATCTTAACCTAACCTAACCTAACCTAACCTAACCTAACCTAACCTAACCTAACCAAACCTAACCTAACGTAACCTAACCTAACCTAACCTAACGACGTTTGCAAGCGCTTTCACATTAGATATCGCAGTTCCCGACTTGTAATGGTGAAAAACACTGCATCTCACTAAGTGACATTGTTTAATGCGGTTTTACGACGGTTCATATCTTAACCTAACCTAACCTTACCTAAACCAACCTAACCTAACCTAACCTAACCAAACCTTACCTAACATACCCTAACCTAACCTAACCTAACCTAACCTAACCAAACCTAACCTAACCTAACCTAACGTAACCTAACCTAACCTAACCTAACCTAACCTAACGACGTTTGCAAGCGCTTTCACATTAGATATCGCAGTTCCCGACTTGTAATGGTGAAAAACACTGCATCTCACTAAGTGACATTGATTAAGCGGTTTTACGACGGTTCATATCTTAACCTAACCTAACATTCGCACTTGTATTAAAAAACGCTCTATTACACTGTTTCGTTCACAATTAGCATATTTGCATAACCTCACAGTTTTTCACCAACTTATTGCAGTACAGAACGCTGTATCTCGCTAAATGACATCGTTCTTTAAGGTTTCACGATGCTTGCATGCGCTTTAACGAGAATATCACAACATAGCAGTTTCGCACTTGTAACGGTACAACACGCAGTATTTGGCTTGTTCATGCCGTTTTGTGTGCTTGCACAACATTTCACCTATCGCAGTTTCGTACTCGCAATAAAACAACACTATCTCGTTAGATGACGTTGTTTTTGGTAGTTTCACGACGCTACCTAGCTTAAACTAACATAACTCAACCTAACATGACCTTCGCACTTCTATCGTTAGAAAACGTTTTACTCGGCACTTTACATTGCTTTCTACAACATTACGACGGTTTCAAGCGCTTTCACATTAGATATCACAGTTCCCAACTTGTAAAGGTGAAAAACACTGCATCTCACTAAGTGACATTGTTTAATGCGGTTTTACGACGGTTCATACCTTAACCTAACCTAACCTAACCTAACCTAACCTTACCTCATATACTTAGAAATTTGGCGCAACCTCGACTCACGCAAACACTCACACAAGCACACACACTTACACCAGAGCAACACACACGACACGCAGCGCTCACTACCAACTGTTTATTGCTCCTATCTGACCTTCTTAAATACGTACATCGAAATGCGCAAAGGCACAAACTAACAGAACTGCGCCAGTAGAAAACCAACATGGCGTCACCACACCACTAGGAACATAAAAAAAGTAAAAAAAGTAAAAAAAGTAAAAAAAAAGGGGTTAACACAAAAAGGAGATATAATCGCTAAACCCTCGCATCAAGGAAAGATATTTCTTGTTGATGCAACACCAAAGATGGCTCGCTGACACATATATCTTTATTCTTTTCTATATAATATGCTTCTAACAGCAAACGTGCTGATAAATTTGAGCTTCTCCCAAGAATCCTTGTATCAGAAAATCGTGGTTCACACCCACATGCGGCAATATGCGACACAAGATGTGCGTACTTGTCCTCGTTTTTCTTAACCTTTAGCGCATGCTCCCTAAGCCGGTCATTGAGGCATCGCTCGGTAATGCCAATGTACACGTTACCGCAGGAAAAAGGAATGGAGTATACAACTCCCATGGAACATTTTACGAAGGCATTCTCATGTTTTTTCACGCAACCGCGTCTCTTGCCATTGCAAATACGCGGACATAACTTGGCGAGCTTTTCTGGCGCAGAAAAGACCACAGCCACACCATGCCTTGCAGCAACCTTCTTAATATTATGGGAGAGCTTGTGCACGTAAGGCACGACTTGAAGCTTGGAACCCGAAGGATCCCAAGTAGCTCTATCCCTTTGTGTTCCACGTTTCATCTTCTGCAGTAGTGACTCGGTGACCGCGTTTAGGACCGACGAAGGGAAGCCCGCCGCCGTCAATCGGCTGATCTGTTCATAAAAACTAGTACGCATGTGGTGTGGGCACGACTTAATCAACGAGGATTCCAGACATAGCGAAGCAATACCTCTTTTAACTAATTTCGAGTGCGCAGAATCATACGGCAACAGCCCCTTCTTCACTCTAGGCCGGTAGACCCAACAAAAGTGTTCACCACCCCACAGTAGCTTGAGGTCTAAAAACTGGAGACAAGTCTCTGTGGGTACCTCGGTAGTGAACCTAAGTCCGCGTCCATGATCTTTAAAAACACTAAGCACATGTTCACAAAAAGAACGCTGCACTTCATATGATACCTCATCCGCACGCACACTCACTGAAGTACAGGCGTCTACTTGAAAATCTAAAACGTAATTGGGGGGTGTATATGGCCCCCGCTTGTCTAAAAGAATTAAAAAATCGTCAACATATCTAAAAATCTTCAAAACCTTATTCCCCCTTAAAAATTTATCCAACGTCCTATCTACATCTGCTAAAAAAATATCAGTAAGAACAGGGGCGACACAAGAACCTATACAGATGCCAAGAACCTACACGATTTTCTGATACAAGGATTCTTGGGAGAAGCTCAAATTTATCAGCACGTTTGCTGTTAGAAGCATATTATATAGAAAAGAATAAAGATATATGTGTCAGCGAGCCATCTTTGGTGTTGCATCAACAAGAAATATCTTTCCTTGATGCGAGGGTTTAGCGATTATATCTCCTTTTTGTGTTAACCCCTTTTTTTTACTTTTTTTACTTTTTTTACTTTTTTTATGTTCCTAGTGGTGTGGTGACGCCATGTTGGTTTTCTACTGGCGCAGTTCTGTTAGTTTGTGCCTTTGCGCATTTCGATGTACGTATTTAAGAAGGTCAGATAGGAGCAATAAACAGTTGGTAGTGAGCGCTGCGTGTCGTGTGTGTTGCTCTGGTGTAAGTGTGTGTGCTTGTGTGAGTGTTTGCGTGAGTCGAGGTTGCGCCAAATTTCTAAGTATTTGATGTATAACCAACTAGCCCAACAACAAGTTTTATTAAGCTATATTTCTAGTGCAATGGGCCCCTCTTTTTATGCTCCTAATGTGTCTGCGAAGATTGACCTTCTTATGGGCTACATCAGTGAAGCCACATGCAGAGCAAGGATTTCCGCCTTCTGCATCCGGAAAGCCATCACACCAGAAGAAGTAAGTGCCTTGTTTGGGTGTGTGAGACCTTCTTGGGGACACGTGAAAAGAGTGCTCAAAATTCTTAGAGCGGAATTGTGGCGCCAAGTAAGGCTGCTCTATGATTGGCTTCGTGTGATTCTTCAATGCGAATACCCTGAACAACTTGCGGCTTATAAACTCGGGAAAGTCAAGCGTCGTATAGCTCAAACAACTGAATCTAGGTGGAGGAGCGTGTTGACCCCCCTTCTGAGGCTTCAAGGTAAACGGAGAAGAGATAATTGTCAGGACCTCGTTGTTCTCGGGGGTGCAGTGCTACCTGAAGACATTGAAAAGCTTCTGCGAAAAGGACCAAAGTATGCGTGCACACCAAGTGTTTCCGCCCATGACCTGGTAGGCCTGAACAGGGACCTGTCTTCTAAGGCCAACCAGGACCGAGAAAGATGCCTGCTGGACGGTATGGACTGCCTCACGAGGTGTGCAAGCCAACTTCCGGACAATAGCGGTAGCAGAAGACTGAGTAGTGTGGTGTCTTTTTTCAAGAAGCAGAATTTGATGTTAGTACAAGCCGATAAGGAGGGTGGTTTCGTTGTTTTGCCACAGGGTGTTTACAATGAGAAAGCGATTAGCGCCATTGACAAGAACTTTTTACCTGTTAAAAAAAGTGCTGTACGCGTTAAATCTAAATTCACCGCGTTCTGTAGGGAGGTAGGACTTCCTACGCTGGCTGGAACCTTAGCTAGTAGCAAAAGCACTAACTTGAACGTCTTTTTTTCCGCTAAAACCCACAAAGTGGGCATTCCCTTCAGAACCATTGTTAGTGAAAATGGTTCATGGCAGGGCAACGTTAGCAAATTCCTGTTAAGCAAACTAAAGCCACTCAGTGTTAGTGACCCGTTTCGCACTAAAAGCTCTAGTGATGTCGCAGATTTCATACGGAATAACCAGCAGATTTCCTTTGCTTTCTCAGTAGATGTTGAAGACCTGTTTTATTCGGTACCTCATGATAAGCTTTTGACTTCGGTCCGACAGTGCATAGAGGATAATGGTGACGTTTCTTTTATGAATAATGCGGGCGTATCCGTTGAAAACTTCTTAGCACTTTTAGAATTTTATCTTAACGTTACTTTTATTACTTTTAACGACAAGCCCTATCTACAACGACAAGGCATCTGTATAGGTTCTTGTGTCGCCCCTGTTCTTACTGATATTTTTTTAGCAGATGTAGATAGGACGTTGGATAAATTTTTAAGGGGGAATAAGGTTTTGAAGATTTTTAGATATGTTGACGATTTTTTAATTCTTTTAGACAAGCGGGGGCCATATACACCCCCCAATTACGTTTTAGATTTTCAAGTAGACGCCTGTACTTCAGTGAGTGTGCGTGCGGATGAGGTATCATATGAAGTGCAGCGTTCTTTTTGTGAACATGTGCTTAGTGTTTTTAAAGATCATGGACGCGGACTTAGGTTCACTACCGAGGTACCCACAGAGACTTGTCTCCAGTTTTTAGACCTCAAGCTACTGTGGGGTGGTGAACACTTTTGTTGGGTCTACCGGCCTAGAGTGAAGAAGGGGCTGTTGCCGTATGATTCTGCGCACTCGAAATTAGTTAAAAGAGGTATTGCTTCGCTATGTCTGGAATCCTCGTTGATTAAGTCGTGCCCACACCACATGCGTACTAGTTTTTATGAACAGATCAGCCGATTGACGGCGGCGGGCTTCCCTTCGTCGGTCCTAAACGCGGTCACCGAGTCACTACTGCAGAAGATGAAACGTGGAACACAAAGGGATAGAGCTACTTGGGATCCTTCGGGTTCCAAGCTTCAAGTCGTGCCTTACGTGCACAAGCTCTCCCATAATATTAAGAAGGTTGCTGCAAGGCATGGTGTGGCTGTGGTCTTTTCTGCGCCAGAAAAGCTCGCCAAGTTATGTCCGCGTATTTGCAATGGCAAGAGACGCGGTTGCGTGAAAAAACATGAGAATGCCTTCGTAAAATGTTCCATGGGAGTTGTATACTCCATTCCTTTTTCCTGCGGTAACGTGTACATTGGCATTACCGAGCGATGCCTCAATGACCGGCTTAGGGAGCATGCGCTAAAGGTTAAGAAAAACGAGGACAAGTACGCACATCTTGTGTCGCATATTGCCGCATGTGGGTGTGAACCACGATTTTCTGATACAAGGATTCTTGGGAGAAGCTCAAATTTATCAGCACGTTTGCTGTTAGAAGCATATTATATAGAAAAGAATAAAGATATATGTGTCAGCGAGCCATCTTTGGTGTTGCATCAACAAGAAATATCTTTCCTTGATGCGAGGGTTTAGCGATTATATCTCCTTTTTGTGTTAACCCCTTTTTTTTACTTTTTTTACTTTTTTTACTTTTTTTATGTTCCTAGTGGTGTGGTGACGCCATGTTGGTTTTCTACTGGCGCAGTTCTGTTAGTTTGTGCCTTTGCGCATTTCGATGTACGTATTTAAGAAGGTCAGATAGGAGCAATAAACAGTTGGTAGTGAGCGCTGCGTGTCGTGTGTGTTGCTCTGGTGTAAGTGTGTGTGCTTGTGTGAGTGTTTGCGTGAGTCGAGGTTGCGCCAAATTTCTAAGTATATGATGTATAACCAACTAGCCCAACAACAAGTTTTATTAAGCTAACCTTACCTAACCTAACCTAACCTAACCCAACCCAACCCAACCTAACCTAACCTAACCTAACCTAAACTAACCTAACCTAACCCAACCTAACCTAACCTAACCTAACCCAACCTAACCCAACCCAACCCAACCCAACCTAGCCTAACCTAAGCTAACCTAACCTAACCTAACCAAACCTAACCTAACCTAACTTAACCTAACCTAACGTAACCTAACCTAACCTATTCTAACGTAACCTAACCTTACCTGACCTAACCTAACCTAACGTAACCTAACCTAACCTAACATAACCTAACGTAACCTAACCTAACCTAACGTAACCTAACCTAACCTAACCCAACCTAACCCAACCCAACCCAACCCAACAACACCCAACCCAACCTAACATAACCTAACCTAACCTTACCTAACCTAACCAAATTATCCTTACCTAACCTAACCTAACCTAACGTAACCTAACCTAACCTAACCTAACGTAACCTAACCTAACCTAACGTAACCTAACCTAACCTAACCTAACCTAACCCAACCTAACCTAACCTAACCTAACCTAACCCAACTCAACCCAACCTAACCTAATCTAACCTAACCTAACCTAACCTAACCTAACCTAACCTAACCAAACCTAACCTAACCTAACCTAACCTAACCTAACCTAACGACGGTTGCAAGCGCTTTCACATTAAATATCGCAGTTCCCCACTTTTAATGGTGAAAAACACTGCATTTCAGTAATTGACATTGTTTAATGCGGTTTTACGACGGTTCATATCTTAACCTAACCTAACATTCGCACTTGTATCTAAAGACGCTCAATTACACTGTTTCGTTCACAATTACGATATTTGCTTGACCTCACAGTTTCTCACCAACTTATTACAGTACAGAACGCTGTATCTCGCTGAATGACATTGTTCTTTAAGGTTTCACGATGCTTGCATGCGCTTTAACGAGAATATCACAATATAGCAGTTTCGCACTTGTAACGGTAGAACACGCAGTATTTGGCTTGTTCATGCCGTTTTGTGTGCATTCACAACATTTCACCTATCGCAGTTTAATACTCGCAATAAAACAACACTATCTCGTTAGATGACGTCGTTTTTGGTGGTTTCACGACGCTACCTAGCTTAAACTAACATAACTCAACCTAACATAACCTTCGCACTTCTATCGTTAGAAAACGTTTTACTCGCTACTTCACATTGCTTTCTACAACATTACGACGGTTTCAAGCGCTTTCACATTAGATGTCGCAGTTCCCAACTTGTAAAGGTGAAAAACACTGCATCTCACTAAGTGACATTGTTTAATGCGGTTTTAGCGCGGTTCATATCTTAACCTAACCTAACATTCGCACTTGTATCTAAAGACGCTCAATTACACTGTTTCGTTCACAATTACGATATTTGCTTGACCTCACAGTTTCTCACCAACTTATTACAGTACAGAACGCTGTATCTCGCTAAATGACATCGTTCTTTAAGGTTTCACGATACTTGCATGCGCTTTACCGAGAATGTCACAACATAGCAGTTTCGCACTTGTAACGGTACAACACGCAGTATTTGGCTTTTGTTCATGCCGTTTTGTGTGCTTTCACAACTTTTTACCTATCGCAGTTTCGTACTCGCATTAAAACAACACTATCTCGTTAGATGACGTCGTTTTTGGTGGTTTCACGACGCTACCTAGCTTAAACTAACATAACTCAACCTAACATAACCTTCGCACTTCTATCGTTAGAAAACGTTTTACTCGCTACTTTACATTGCTTTCTACAACATTATGACGGTTTCAAGCGCTTTCACATTAGATATCACAGTTCCCAACTTGTAAAGGTGAAAAACACTGCATCTCACTAAGTGACATTGTGTAATGCGGTTTTACGACGGTTCATACCTTAACCTAACCTAACCTTACCTAACCCAACCTAACCTAACCAAACCTTACCTAACATACCCTAACTTAACCTAACCTAACCTAACCTAACCTAACCAAACCTAACCTAACCTAACCTAACGACGTTTGCAAGCGCTTTCACATTAGATATCGCAGTTCCCGACTTGTAATGGTGAAAAACACTGCATCTCACTAAGTGACATTGTTTAATGCGGTTTTACGACGGTTCATATCTTAACCTAACCTAACAATCGCACTTGTATTAAAAAACGCTCTATTACACTGTTTCGTTCACAATTAGGATATTTGCATAACCTCACAGTTTTTCACCAACTTATTGCAGTACAGAACGCTGTATCTCGCTAAAGGACATCGTTCTTTAAGGTTTCACGATGCTTGCATGCGCTTTACCGAGAATATCACAACATAGCAGTTTCGCACTTGTAACGGTACAACACGCAGTATTTGGCTTGTTCATGCCGTTTTGTGTGCTTTCACAAAATTTCACCTATCGCAGTTTCGTACTCGCAATAAAACAACACTATCTCGTTAGATGACGTTGTTTTTGGTAGTTGCTCGACGCTACCTAGCTTAAACTAACATAACTCAACCTAACATAACCTTCGCACTTCTATCGTTAGAAAACGTTTTACTTGCTACTTTACATTGCTTTCTACAACATTATGACGGTTTCAAGCGCTTTCACATTAGATATCACAGTTCCCAACTTGTAAAGGTGAAAAACACTGCATCTCACTAAGTGACATTGTGTAATGCGGTTCTACGACGGTTCATACCTTAACCTAACGTAACCTAACCTAACCTAACCTAACCTAACCTTACCTAACCTAACCTAACCTAACCTAACCTAACCCAACCCAACCCAACCCAACAACACCCAACCCAACCTAACATAACCTAACCTAACCTTACCTAACCTAACCAAATTATCCTTACCTAACCTAACCTAACCTAACGTAACCTAACCTAACCTAACCTAACGTAACCTAACCTAACCTAACGTAACCTAACCTAACCTAACCTAACCTAACCCAACCTAACCTAACCTAACCTAACCTAACCCAACTCAACCCAACCTAACCTAATCTAACCTAACCTAACCTAACCTAACCTAACCAAACCTAACCTAACCTAACCTAACCTAACCTAACCTAACCTAACGACGGTTGCAAGCGCTTTCACATTAAATATCGCAGTTCCCCACTTTTAATGGTGAAAAACACTGCATTTCAGTAATTGACATTGTTTAATGCGGTTTTACGACGGTTCATATCTTAACCTAACCTAACATTCGCACTTGTATCTAAAGACGCTCAATTACACTGTTTCGTTCACAATTACGATATTTGCTTGACCTCACAGTTTCTCACCAACTTATTACAGTACAGAACGCTGTATCTCGCTAAATGACATTGTTCTTTAAGGTTTCACGATGCTTGCATGCGCTTTAACGAGAATATCACAATATAGCAGTTTCGCACTTGTAACGGTAGAACACGCAGTATTTGGCTTGTTCATGCCGTTTTGTGTGCATTCACATTTCACCTATCGCAGTTTAATACTCGCAATAAAACAACACTATCTCGTTAGATGACGTCGTTTTTGGTGGTTTCACGACGCTACCTAGCTTAAACTAACATAACTCAACCTAACATAACCTTCGCACTTCTATCGTTAGAAAACGTTTTACTCGCTACTTCACATTGCTTTCTACAACATTACGACGGTTTCAAGCGCTTTCACATTAGATGTCGCAGTTCCCAACTTGTAAAGGTGAAAAACACTGCATCTCAATAAGTGACATTGTTTAATGCGGTTTTAGCGCGGTTCATATCTTAACCTAACCTAACATTCGCACTTGTATCTAAAGACGCTCAATTACACTGTTTCGTTCACAATTACGATATTTGCTTGACCTCACAGTTTCTCACACACTTATTACAGTACAGAACGCTGTATCTCGCTAAATGACATCGTTCTTTAAGGTTTCACGATACTTGCATGCGCTTTACCGAGAATGTCACAACATAGCAGTTTCGCACTTGTAACGGTACAACACGCAGTATTTGGCTTTTGTTCATGCCGTTTTGTGTGCTTTCACAACTTTTTACCTATCGCAGTTTCGTACTCGCATTAAAACAACACTATCTCGTTAGATGAAGTCGTTTTTGGTGGTTTCACGACGCTACCTAGCTTAAACTAACATAACTCAACCTAACATAACCTTCGCACTTCTATCGTTAGAAAACGTTTTACTCGCTACTTTACATTGCTTTCTACAACATTACGACGGTTTCAAGCGCTTTCACATTAGATATCGCAGTTCCCAACTTGTAAAGGTGAAAAACACTGCATCTCACTAAGTGACATTGTTTATTGCGGTTTTACGACGGTTCATACCTTAACCTAACGTAACCTAACCTAACCTAACCCAACCTAACCTAACATAACCTAACCTAACCTAACCTAACCTAACCAAACCTAACCTAACGTAACCTAACCTAACCTAACCTAACCTAACCTAACCTAACGACGTTTGCAAGCGCTTTCACATTAGATATCGCAGTTCCCGACTTGTAATGGTGAAAACACTGCATCTCACTAAGTGACATTGTTTAGTGCGGTTTTACGACGGTTCATATCTTAACCTAACCTAACATTTGCACTTGTATCTAAATACGCTCAATTACACTGTTTCGTTCACAATTACGATATTTGCTTGACCTCACAGTTTCTCACCAACTTATTACAGTACAGAACGCTGTATCTCGCTAAATGACATCGTTCTTTAAGGTTTCACGATACTTGCATGCGCTTTACCGAGAATATCACAATAAAGCACTTTCGCACTTGTAACGGCACAAGACGCAGTATCTGGCTAGTTCATGCCATTTTGTGTGCTTTCCCAATATTTCACCTATCGCAGTTTCGTACTCGCAATAAAACAACACTATCTCGTTAGATGACGTTGTTTTTGGTAGTTGCTCGACGCTACCTAGCTTAAACTAACATAACTCAACCTAACATAACCTTCGCACTTCTATCGTTAGAAAACGTTTTACTCGCTACTTTACATTGCTTTCTACAACATTATGACGGTTTCAAGCGCTTTCACATTAGATATCACAGTTCCCAACTTGTAAAGGTGAAAAACACTGCATCTCACTAAGTGACATTGTGTAATGTGGTTTTACGACGGTTCATACCTTAACCTAACCTAACCTTACCTAACCCAACCTAACCTAACCAAACCTTACCTAACATACCCTAACTTAACCTAACCTAACCTAACCTAACCTAACCAAACCTAACCTAACCTAACCTAACGTAACCTAACCTAACCTAACCTAACCAAACCTAACCTAACCTAACGACGTTTGCAAGCGCTTTCACATTAGATATCGCAGTTCCTGACTTGTAATGGTGAAAAACACTGCATCTCACTAAGTGACATTGTTTAATGCGGTTTTACGACGGTTCATATCTTAACCTAACCTAACATTCGCACTTGTATTAAAAAATGCTCTATTACACTGTTTCGTTCACAATTAGGATATTTGCATAACCTCACAGTTTTTCACCAACTTATTGCAGTACAGAACGCTGTATCTCGCTAAATGACATCGTTCTTTAAGGTTTCACGATGCTTGCATGCGCTTTACCGAGAATATCACAACATAGCAGTTTCGCACTTGTAACGGTACAACACGCAGTATTTGGCTTGTTCATGCCGTTTTGTGTGCTTTCACAAAATTTCACCTATCGCAGTTTCGTACTCGCAATAAAACAACACTATCTCGTTAGATGACGTTGTTTTTGGTAGTTGCTCGACGCT
>NC_134701.1:3440000-3600000 GCF_043290135.1 Rhipicephalus microplus
AGGAGTTTCGCACTTGTAACGGTAGAACACGCAGTATTTGGCTTGTTCATGCCGTTTTGTGTGCTTTCACAACATTTCACCTATCGCAGTTTAATACTCGCTATAAAACAACACTATCTCGTTAGATGACGTCGTTTTTGGTAGTTTCACGACGCTACCTAGCTTAAACTAACCTAACCTAACCTAACCTTCGCACTTCTATCGTTAGAAAACGTTTTACTCGCCACTTTACAATGTTTTCTACAAGAATACGACGGTTTCATGCGCTTTCACATTAGATATCGTAGTTCCCGACTTGTAATGTTGAAAAACACTACATCTCACTAAGTGACATTGTTTAATGCGGTTTTACGACGGTTGATATGTCAACCTAACCTAACATTCGCACTTGTATCTAAAGACGCTCAATTACACTGTTTCGTTCACAATTACGATATTTGCTTGACCTCACAGTTTCTCACCAACTTATTACAGTACAGAACGCTGTATCTCGCTAAATGACATCGTTCTTTAAGGTTTCACGATACTTGCATGCGCTTTACCGAGAACGTCACAACATAGCAGTTTCGCACTTGTAATGGTACAACACGCAGTATTTGGCTTGTTCATGCCGTTTTGTGTGCTTTCACAACATTTTACCTATCGCAGTTTCGTACTCGCAATAAAACAACACTATCTCGTTAGATGACGTCGTTTTTGGTGGTTTCACGACGCTACCTAGCTTAAACTAACATAACTCAACCTAACATAACCTTTGCACTTCTATCGTTAGAAAACGTTTTACTCGCTACTTTACATTGCTTTCAACAACATTACGATGGTTTCAAGCGCTTTCACATTAGATATCGCAGTTCCCAACTTGTAAAGGTGAAAAACACTGCATCTCACTAAGTGACATTGTTTAATGCGGTTTTAGCGCGGTTCATATCATAACCTAACCTAACCTAACCTAACCTAACCCAACCTAACCTAACATAACCTAACCTAACCTAACCAAACCTAACCTAACCTAACCTAACCTAACCCAACCTAACCTAACCTAACGACGTTTGCAAGCGCTTTCACATTAGATATCGCAGTTCCCGACTTGTAATGGTGAAAAACACTGCATCTCCCTAAGTGACATTGTTTAATGCGGTTTTACGACGGTTCATATCTTCACCTAACCTAACATTGGTACTTGTATTGAAAAACGCTCTATTACACTGTTTCGTTCACAATTACGATATTTGCATAACCTCACAGTTTTTCACCATCTTATTGCAGTACAGAACGCTGTATCTCGCTAAATGACATCGTTCTTTAAGGTTTCACGATGCTTGCATGCGCTTTAACGAGAATATCACATTATAGCAGTTTCGCACTTGTAACGGTACAACACGCAGTATCTGGCTTGTTCAAGCCGTTTTGTGTACTTTCACATTTCACCTATTGCAGTTTCGTACATGCAATAAAACAACACTATCTCGTTAGATGACGTCCTTTTTGGTGGTCTCACGACGCTACATAGCTTAAACTAACATAACTCAAGCTAACCTTCGCACTTCTATCTTTAGAAAACGTTTTACTCGCAATTTTACAATGTTTTCTACAAGATTACGACGGTTTCATGCACTTTCACATTAGATATCCTAGTTCCCGACTTGTAATGTTGAAAAACACTACATCTCACTAAGTGACATTGTTTAATGCGGTTTTACGACGGTTGATATCTCAACCTAACCTAACATTCGCACTTGTATCTAAATACGCTCAATTACACTGTTTCGTTCACAATTACGATATTTGCTTGACCTCACAGTTTCTCACCAACTTATTACAGTACAGAACGCTGTATCTCGCTAAATGACATCGTTCTTTAAGGTTTCACGATACTTGCATGCGCTTTAACGAAAATATCACAATAAAGCAGTTTCGCACTTGTAACGGCACAAGACGCAGTATCTGGCTAGTTCATGCCATTTTGTGTGCTTTCCCAATATTTCACCTATCGCAGTTTCGTACTCGCAATAAAACAACACTATCTCGTTAGATGACATCGTTTTTGTTGGTTTCACGACGCTACCTAGCTCAAACTAACCGAACCTTCGCACTTCTATCGTTAGAAAACGTTTTATTCGCTACTTTACAATGTTTTCTACAATACGACGGTTTCATGCGCTTTCACATTAGATATCGCAGTTCCCGACTTGTAATGGTGAAAAACACAGCATCTCACTAAGTGACATTGTTTAATGCGGTTTTAGCGCGGTTCATATCTTAACCTAACCTAACCTTACCTAACCCAACCTAACCTAACCTAACCTAACCAAACCTTACCTAACATTCCCTAACCTAACGTAACCTAACCTAACCTAACCAAACCTAACCTAACCTAACCTAACGTAACCTAACCTAACCTAACCAAACCTAACCTAACCTAACGACGTTTGCAAGCGCTTTCACATTAGATATCGCAGTTCCCGACTTGTAATGGTGAAAAACACTGCATCTCACTAAGTGACATTGTTTAATGCGGTTTTACGACGGTTCATATCTTAACCTAACCTAACATTCGCACTTGTATTAAAAAACGCTCTATTACACTGTTTCGTTCACAATTAGGATATTTGCATAACCTCACAGTTTTTCACCAACTTATTGCAGTACAGAACGCTGTATCTCGCTAAATGACATCGTGCTTTAAGGTTTCACGATGCTTGCATGCGCTTTAACGAGAATATCACAACATAGCAGTTTCGCACTTGTAACGGTACAACACGCAGTATTTGGCTTGTTCATGCCGTTTTGTGTGCTTTCACAACATTTCACCTATCGCAGTTTCGTACTCGCAATAAATTAACACTATCTCGTTAGATGACGTTGTTTTTGGTAGTTGCACGACGCTACCTAGCTTAAACTAACATAACTCAACCTAACATAACCTTCGCACTTCTATCGTTACAAAACGTTTTACTCGCTACTTTACATTGCTTTCTACAACATTATGGCGGTTTCAAGCGCTTTCACATTAGATATCAGAGTTCCCAACTTGTAAAGGTGAAAAACACTGCATCTCACTAAGTGACATTGTTTAATGCGGTTTTACGACGGTTCATACCTTAACCTAACGTAACCTAACCTAACCTAACCTAACCTTACCTAACCTAACCTAACCTAACCTAACCCAACCCAACCCAACCTAACCTAACCTAACCTAACCTAACCTAACCTAACCCAACCTAACCTAGCCTAACCTAACCTAACCCAACCTAACCCAACCCAACCCAACCTAACCTAACCTAAGCTAACCTAACCTAAGCTAACCAAACCTAACCTAACCTAACTTAAACTAACCTAACGTAACCTAACCTAACCTAACCTATTCTAACGTAACCTAACCTTACCTGACCTAACCTAACCTAACGACGGTTGCAAGCGCTTTCACATTAAATATCGCAGTTCCCCACTTTTAATGGTGAAAAACACTGCATCTCAGTAATTGACATTGTTTAATGCGGTTTTACGACGGTTCATATCTTAACCTAACATTCGCACTTGTATCTAAAAACGCTCTATTACACTGTTTTGTTCACAATTACGATATTTGCATAACCTCACAGTTTCTCACCAACTTATTGCAGTACAGAACGCTGTATCTCGCTAAATGACATTGTTCTTTAAGGTTTCACGATGCTTGCATGCGCTTTAACGAGAATATCACAATATAGCAGTTTCGCACTTGTAACGGTAGAACACGCAGTATTTGGCTTGTTCATGCCGTTTTGTGTGCTTTCACATTTCACCTATCGCAGTTTAATACTCGCTATTAAACAACACTATCTCGTTAGATGACGTCGTTTTTGGTAGTTTCACGACGCTACCTAGCTTAAACTAACCTAACCTAACCTAACCTTCGCACTTCTATCGTTAGAAAACGTTTTACTCGCCACTTTACAATGTTTTCTACAAGATTTCGACGGTTTCATGCGCTTTCACATTAGATATCGTAGTTCCCGACTTGTAATGTTGAAAAACACTACATCTCACTAAGTGACATTGTTTAATGCGGTTTTACGACGGTTGATATGTCAACCTAACCTAACATTCGCACTTGTATCTAAAGACGCTCAATTACACTGTTTCGTTCACAATTACGATATTTGCTTGACCTCACAGTTTCTCACCACTTTATTACAGTACAGAACGCTGTATCTCGCTAAATGACATCGTTCTTTAAGGTTTCACGATACTTGCATGCGCTTTACCGAGAATGTCACAACATAGCAGTTTCGCACTTGTAACGGTAGAACACGCAGTATTTGGCTTGTTCATGCCGTTTTGTGTGCTTTCACAACATTTCACCTATCGCAGTTTAATACTCGCTATAAAACAACACTATCTCGTTAGATGACGTCGTTTTTGGTAGTTTCACGACGCTACCTAGCTTAAACTAACCTAACCTAACCTAACCTTCGCACTTCTATCGTTAGAAAACGTTTTACTCGCCACTTTACAATGTTTTCTACAAGAATACGACGGTTTCATGCGCTTTCACATTAGATATCGTAGTTCCCGACTTGTAATGTTGAAAAACACTACATCTCACTAAGTGACATTGTTTAATGCGGTTTTACGACGGTTGATATGTCAACCTAACCTAACATTCGCACTTGTATCTAAAGACGCTCAATTACACTGTTTCGTTCACAATTACGATATTTGCTTGACCTCACAGTTTCTCACCAACTTATTACAGTACAGAACGCTGTATCTCGCTAAATGACATCGTTCTTTAAGGTTTCACGATACTTGCATGCGCTTTACCGAGAACGTCACAACATAGCAG
Organism: Rhipicephalus microplus; assembly: GCF_043290135.1. Lineage (NCBI taxonomy): Eukaryota > Metazoa > Arthropoda > Arachnida > Ixodida > Ixodidae > Rhipicephalus > Rhipicephalus microplus. The sequence continues at coordinate 3,444,829 of NC_134701.1, forward strand.
TTTCGCACTTGTAATGGTACAACACGCAGTATTTGGCTTGTTCATGCCGTTTTGTGTGCTTTCACAACATTTTACCTATCGCAGTTTCGTACTCGCAATAAAACAACACTATCTCGTTAGATGACGTCGTTTTTGGTGGTTTCACGACGCTACCTAGCTTAAACTAACATAACTCAACCTAACATAACCTTTGCACTTCTATCGTTAGAAAACGTTTTACTCGCTACTTTACATTGCTTTCAACAACATTACGATGGTTTCAAGCGCTTTCACATTAGATATCGCAGTTCCCAACTTGTAAAGGTGAAAAACACTGCATCTCACTAAGTGACATTGTTTAATGCGGTTTTAGCGCGGTTCATATCATAACCTAACCTAACCTAACCTAACCTAACCCAACCTAACCTAACATAACCTAACCTAACCTAACCAAACCTAACCTAACCTAACCTAACCTAACCTAACCCAACCTAACCTAACCTAACGACGTTTGCAAGCGCTTTCACATTAGATATCGCAGTTCCCGACTTGTAATGGTGAAAAACACTGCATCTCCCTAAGTGACATTGTTTAATGCGGTTTTACGACGGTTCATATCTTCACCTAACCTAACATTGGTACTTGTATTGAAAAACGCTCTATTACACTGTTTCGTTCACAATTACGATATTTGCATAACCTCACAGTTTTTCACCATCTTATTGCAGTACAGAACGCTGTATCTCGCTAAATGACATCGTTCTTTAAGGTTTCACGATGCTTGCATGCGCTTTAACGAGAATATCACATTATAGCAGTTTCGCACTTGTAACGGTACAACACGCAGTATCTGGCTTGTTCAAGCCGTTTTGTGTACTTTCACATTTCACCTATTGCAGTTTCGTACATGCAATAAAACAACACTATCTCGTTAGATGACGTCCTTTTTGGTGGTCTCACGACGCTACATAGCTTAAACTAACATAACTCAAGCTAACCTTCGCACTTCTATCTTTAGAAAACGTTTTACTCGCAATTTTACAATGTTTTCTACAAGATTACGACGGTTTCATGCACTTTCACATTAGATATCCTAGTTCCCGACTTGTAATGTTGAAAAACACTACATCTCACTAAGTGACATTGTTTAATGCGGTTTTACGACGGTTGATATCTCAACCTAACCTAACATTCGCACTTGTATCTAAATACGCTCAATTACACTGTTTCGTTCACAATTACGATATTTGCTTGACCTCACAGTTTCTCACCAACTTATTACAGTACAGAACGCTGTATCTCGCTAAATGACATCGTTCTTTAAGGTTTCACGATACTTGCATGCGCTTTAACGAAAATATCACAATAAAGCAGTTTCGCACTTGTAACGGCACAAGACGCAGTATCTGGCTAGTTCATGCCATTTTGTGTGCTTTCCCAATATTTCACCTATCGCAGTTTCGTACTCGCAATAAAACAACACTATCTCGTTAGATGACATCGTTTTTGTTGGTTTCACGACGCTACCTAGCTCAAACTAACCGAACCTTCGCACTTCTATCGTTAGAAAACGTTTTATTCGCTACTTTACAATGTTTTCTACAATACGACGGTTTCATGCGCTTTCACATTAGATATCGCAGTTCCCGACTTGTAATGGTGAAAAACACAGCATCTCACTAAGTGACATTGTTTAATGCGGTTTTAGCGCGGTTCATATCTTAACCTAACCTAACCTTACCTAACCCAACCTAACCTAACCTAACCTAACCAAACCTTACCTAACATACCCTAACCTAACCTAACCTAACCTAACCTAACCAAACCTAACCTAACCTAACCTAACGTAACCTAACCTAACCTAACCAAACCTAACCTAACCTAACGACGTTTGCAAGCGCTTTCACATTAGATATCGCAGTTCCCGACTTGTAATGGTGAAAAACACTGCATCTCACTAAGTGACATTGTTTAATGCGGTTTTACGACGGTTCATATCTTAACCTAACCTAACATTCGCACTTGTATTAAAAAACGCTCTATTACACTGTTTCGTTCACAATTAGGATATTTGCATAACCTCACAGTTTTTCACCAACTTATTGCAGTACAGAACGCTGTATCTCGCTAAATGACATCGTGCTTTAAGGTTTCACGATGCTTGCATGCGCTTTAACGAGAATATCACAACATAGCAGTTTCGCACTTGTAACGGTACAACACGCAGTATTTGGCTTGTTCATGCCGTTTTGTGTGCTTTCACAACATTTCACCTATCGCAGTTTCGTACTCGCAATAAATTAACACTATCTCGTTAGATGACGTTGTTTTTGGTAGTTGCACGACGCTACCTAGCTTAAACTAACATAACTCAACCTAACATAACCTTCGCACTTCTATCGTTACAAAACGTTTTACTCGCTACTTTACATTGCTTTCTACAACATTATGGCGGTTTCAAGCGCTTTCACATTAGATATCAGAGTTCCCAACTTGTAAAGGTGAAAAACACTGCATCTCACTAAGTGACATTGTTTAATGCGGTTTTACGACGGTTCATACCTTAACCTAACGTAACCTAACCTAACCTAACCTAACCTTACCTAACCTAACCTAACCTAACCTAACCCAACCCAACCCAACCTAACCTAACCTAACCTAACCTAACCTAACCTAACCCAACCTAACCTAGCCTAACCTAACCTAACCCAACCTAACCCAACCCAACCCAACCTAACCTAACCTAAGCTAACCTAACCTAAGCTAACCAAACCTAACCTAACCTAACTTAAACTAACCTAACGTAACCTAACCTAACCTAACCTATTCTAACGTAACCTAACCTTACCTGACCTAACCTAACCTAACCTAACCTAACGACGGTTGCAAGCGCTTTCACATTAAATATCGCAGTTCCCCACTTTTAATGGTGAAAAACACTGCATCTCAGTAATTGACATTGTTTAATGCGGTTTTACGACGGTTCATATCTTAACCTAACATTCGCACTTGTATCTAAAAACGCTCTATTACACTGTTTTGTTCACAATTACGATATTTGCATAACCTCACAGTTTCTCACCAACTTATTGCAGTACAGAACGCTGTATCTCGCTAAATGACATTGTTCTTTAAGGTTTCACGATGCTTGCATGCGCTTTAACGAGAATATCACAATATAGCAGTTTCGCACTTGTAACGGTAGAACACGCAGTATTTGGCTTGTTCATGCCGTTTTGTGTGCTTTCACATTTCACCTATCGCAGTTTAATACTCGCTATTAAACAACACTATCTCGTTAGATGACGTCGTTTTTGGTAGTTTCACGACGCTACCTAGCTTAAACTAACCTAACCTAACCTAACCTTCGCACTTCTATCGTTAGAAAACGTTTTACTCGCCACTTTACAATGTTTTCTACAAGATTACGACGGTTTCATGCGCTTTCACATTAGATATCGTAGTTCCCGACTTGTAATGTTGAAAAACACTACATCTCACTAAGTGACATTGTTTAATGCGGTTTTACGACGGTTGATATGTCAACCTAACCTAACATTCGCACTTGTATCTAAAGACGCTCAATTACACTGTTTCGTTCACAATTACGATATTTGCTTGACCTCACAGTTTCTCACCAACTTATTACAGTACAGAACGCTGTATCTCGCTAAATGACATCGTTCTTTAAGGTTTCACGATACTTGCATGCGCTTTACCGAGAACGTCACAACATAGCAGTTTCGCACTTGTAATGGTACAACACGCAGTATTTGGCTTGTTCATGCCGTTTTGTGTGCTTTCACAACATTTTACCTATCGCAGTTTCGTACTCGCAATAAAACAACACTATCTCGTTAGATGACGTCGTTTTTGGTGGTTTCACGACGCTACCTAGCTTAAACTAACATAACTCAACCTAACATAACCTTTGCACTTCTATCGTTAGAAAACGTTTTACTCGCTACTTTACATTGCTTTCAACAACATTACGATGGTTTCAAGCGCTTTCACATTAGATATCGCAGTTCCCAACTTGTAAAGGTGAAAAACACTGCATCTCACTAAGTGACATTGTTTAATGCGGTTTTACGACGGTTCATACCTTAACCTAACGTAACCTAACCTAACCTAACCTAACCTTACCTAACCTAACCTAACCTAACCTAACCCAACCCAACCCAACCCAACCTAACCTAACCTAACCTAACCTAAACTAACCTAACCCAACCTAACCTAACCTAACCTAACCCAACCTAACCCAACCCAACCCAACCCAACCTAACCTAACCTAAGCTAACCTAACCTAAGCTAACCAAACCTAACCTAACCTAACTTAACCTAACCTAACGTAACCCAACCTAACCTAACCTATTCTAACGTAACCTAACCTTACCTGACCTAACCTAACCTAACGTAACCTAACCTAACCTAACCTAACCTAACCCAACCTAACCCAACCCAACCCAACCCAACCCAACAACACCCAACCCAACCCAACCCAACAACACCCAACCCACCTAACCTAACCTAACCTAACCTTACCTAACCTAACCAAATTATCCTTACCTAACCTAACCTAACCTAACGTAACCTAACCTAACCTAACCTAACGTAACCTAACCTAACCTAACCCAACTCAACCCAACCTAACCTAATCTAACCTAACCTAACCTAACCTAACCTAACCAAACCTAACCTTATCTAACCTAACCTAACCTAACCTAACCTAACGACGGTTGCAAGCGCTTTCACATTAAATATCGCAGTTCCCCACTTTTAATGGTGAAAAACACTGCATCTCAGTAATTGACATTGTTTAATGCGGTTTTACGACGGTTCATATCTTAACCTAACATTCGCACTTGTATCTAAAAACGCTCTATTACACTGTTTTGTTCACAATTACGATATTTGCATAACCTCACAGTTTTTCACCAACTTATTGCAGTACAGAACGCTGTATCTCGCTAAATGACATTGTTCTTTAAGGTTTCACGATGCTTGCATGCGCTTTAACGAGAATATCACAATATAGCAGTTTCGCACTTGTAACGGTAGAACACGCAGTATTTGGCTTGTTCATGCCGTTTTGTGTGCTTTCACAACATTTCACCTATCGCAGTTTAATACTCGCTATAAAACAACACTATCTCGTTAGATGACGTCGTTTTTGGTAGTTTCACGACGCTACCTAGCTTAAACTAACCTAACCTAACCTAACCTTCGCACTTCTATCGTTAGAAAACGTTTTACTCGCCACTTTACAATGTTTTCTACAAGATTTCGACGGTTTCATGCGCTTTCACATTAGATATCGTAGTTCCCGACTTGTAATGTTGAAAAACACTACATCTCACTAAGTGACATTGTTTAATGCGGTTTTACGACGGTTGATATGTCAACCTAACCTAACATTCGCACTTGTATCTAAAGACGCTCAATTACACTGTTTCGTTCACAATTACGATATTTGCTTGACCTCACAGTTTCTCACCAACTTATTACAGTACAGAACGCTGCATCTCGCTAAATGACATCGTTCTTTAAGGTTTCACGATACTTGCATGCGCTTTACCGAGAGTATCACAACATAGCAGTTTCGCACTTCTAACGGTACAACACGCAGTATTTGGCTTGTTCATGCCGTTTTGTGTGCTTTCACAACATTTTACCTATCGCAGTTTCGTACTCGCAATAAAACAACACTATCTCGTTAGATGACGTCGTTTTTGGTGGTTTCACGAACTACCTAGCTTAAACTAACATAACTCAACCTAACATAACCTTCGCACTTATATCGTTAGAAAACGTTTTACTCGCTACTTTACATTGCATTCTACAACATTACGATGGTTTCAAGCGCTTTCACATTAGATATCGCAGTTCCCAACTTGTAAAGGTGAAAAACACTGCATCTCACTAAGTGACATTGTTTAATGCGGTTTTAGCGCGGTTCATATCATAACCTAACCTAACCTAACCTACCCTAACCCAACCTAACCTAACATAACGTAACCTAACCTAACCAAACCTAACCTAACCTAACCTAACCTAACCCAACCTAACCTAACCTAACGACGTTTGCAAGCGCTTTCACATTAGATATGGCAGTTCCCGACTTGTAATGGTGAAAAACACTGCATCTCCCTAAGTGACATTGTTTAATGCGGTTTTACGACGGTTCATATCTTCACCTAACCTAACATTGGTACTTGTATTGAAAAACGCTCTATTACACTGTTTCGTTCACAATTACGATATTTGCATAACCTCACAGTTTTTCACCATCTTATTGCAGTACAGAACGCTGTATCTCGCTAAATGACATCGTTCTTTAAGGTTTCACGATGCTTGCATGCGCTTTAACGAGAATATCACATTATAGCAGTTTCGCACTTGTAACGGTACAACACGCAGTATCTGGCTTGTTCAAGCCGTTTTGTGTACTTTCACATTTCACCTATTGCAGTTTCGTACATGCAATAAAACAACACTATCTCGTTAGATGACGTCCTTTTTGGTGGTCTCACGACGCTACATAGCTTAAACTAACATAACTCAAGCTAACCTTCGCACTTCTATCTTTAGAAAACGTTTTACTCGCAATTTTACAATGTTTTCTACAAGATTACGACGGTTTCATGCACTTTCACATTAGATATCCTAGTTCCCGACTTGTAATGTTGAAAAACACTACATCTCACTAAGTGACATTGTTTAATGCGGTTTTACGACGGTTGATATCTCAACCTAACCTAACATTCGCACTTGTATCTAAATACGCTCAATTACACTGTTTCGTTCACAATTACGATATTTGCTTGACCTCACAGTTTCTCACCAACTTATTACAGTACAGAACGCTGTATCTCGCTAAATGACATCGTTCTTTAAGGTTTCACGATACTTGCATGCGCTTTAACGAAAATATCACAATAAAGCAGTTTCGCACTTGTAACGGCACAAGACGCAGTATCTGGCTAGTTCATGCCATTTTGTGTGCTTTCCCAATATTTCACCTATCGCAGTTTCGTACTCGCAATAAAACAACACTATCTCGTTAGATGACATCGTTTTTGTTGGTTTCACGACGCTACCTAGCTCAAACTAACCGAACCTTCGCACTTCTATCGTTAGAAAACGTTTTATTCGCTACTTTACAATGTTTTCTACAAGAATACGACGGTTTCATGCGCTTTCACATTAGATATCGCAGTTCCCGACTTGTAATGGTGAAAAACACAGCATCTCACTAAGTGACATTGTTTAATGCGGTTTTAGCGCGGTTCATATCTTAACCTAACCTAACCTTACCTAACCCAACCTAACCTAACCTAACCTAACCAAACCTTACCTAACATACCCTAACCTAACCTAACCTAACCTAACCTAACCAAACCTAACCTAACCTAACCTAACGTAACCTAACCTAACCTAACCAAACCTAACCTAACCTAACGACGTTTGCAAGCGCTTTCACATTAGATATCGCAGTTCCCGACTTGTAATGGTGAAAAACACTGCATCTCACTAAGTGACATTGTTTAATGCGGTTTTACGACGGTTCATATCTTAACCTAACCTAACATTCGCACTTGTATTAAAAAACGCTCTATTACACTGTTTCGTTCACAATTAGGATATTTGCATAACCTCACAGTTTTTCACCAACTTATTGCAGTACAGAACGCTGTATCTCGCTAAATGACATCGTGCTTTAAGGTTTCACGATGCTTGCATGCGCTTTAACGAGAATATCACAACATAGCAGTTTCGCACTTGTAACGGTACAACACGCAGTATTTGGCTTGTTCATGCCGTTTTGTGTGCTTTCACAACATTTCACCTATCGCAGTTTCGTACTCGCAATAAATTAACACTATCTCGTTAGATGACGTTGTTTTTGGTAGTTGCACGACGCTACCTAGCTTAAACTAACATAACTCAACCTAACATAACCTTCGCACTTCTATCGTTACAAAACATTTTACTCGCTACTTTACATTGCTTTCTACAACATTATGACGGTTTCAAGCGCTTTCACATTAGATATCAGAGTTCCCAACTTGTAAAGGTGAAAAACACTGCATCTCACTAAGTGACATTGTTTAATGCGGTTTTACGACGGTTCATACCTTAACCTAACGTAACCTAACCTAACCTTACCTAACCTAACCTAACCTAACCTAACCCAACCCAACCCAACCTAACCTAACCTAACCTAACCTAACCTAACCCAACCTAACCTAACCTAACCTAACCTAACCCAACCTAACCCAACCCAACCCAACCTAACCTAACCTAAGCTAACCTAACCTAAGCTAACCAAACCTAACCTAACCTAACTTAAACTAACCTAACGTAACCTAACCTAACCTAACCTATTCTAACGTAACCTAACCTTACCTGACCTAACCTAACCTAACCTAACCTAACCTAACGACGGTTGCAAGCGCTTTCACATTAAATATCGCAGTTCCCCACTTTTAATGGTGAAAAACACTGCATCTCAGTAATTGACATTGTTTAATGCGGTTTTACGACGGTTCATATCTTAACCTAACATTCGCACTTGTATCTAAAAACGCTCTATTACACTGTTTTGTTCACAATTACGATATTTGCATAACCTCACAGTTTCTCACCAACTTATTGCAGTACAGAACGCTGTATCTCGCTAAATGACATTGTTCTTTAAGGTTTCACGATGCTTGCATGCGCTTTAACGAGAATATCACAATATAGCAGTTTCGCACTTGTAACGGTAGAACACGCAGTATTTGGCTTGTTCATGCCGTTTTGTGTGCTTTCACATTTCACCTATCGCAGTTTAATACTCGCTATTAAACAACACTATCTCGTTAGATGACGTCGTTTTTGGTAGTTTCACGACGCTACCTAGCTTAAACTAACCTAACCTAACCTAACCTTCGCACTTCTATCGTTAGAAAACGTTTTACTCGCCACTTTACAATGTTTTCTACAAGATTACGACGGTTTCATGCGCTTTCACATTAGATATCGTAGTTCCCGACTTGTAATGTTGAAAAACACTACATCTCACTAAGTGACATTGTTTAATGCGGTTTTACGACGGTTGATATGTCAACCTAACCTAACATTCGCACTTGTATCTAAAGACGCTCAATTACACTGTTTCGTTCACAATTACGATATTTGCTTGACCTCACAGTTTCTCACCAACTTATTACAGTACAGAACGCTGTATCTCGCTAAATGACATCGTTCTTTAAGGTTTCACGATACTTGCATGCGCTTTACCGAGAACGTCACAACATAGCAGTTTCGCACTTGTAATGGTACAACACGTAGTATTTGGCTTGTTCATGCCGTTTTGTGTGCTTTCACAACATTTTACCTATCGCAGTTTCGTACTCGCAATAAAACAACACTATCTCGTTAGATGACGTCGTTTTTGGTGGTTTCACGACGCTACCTAGCTTAAACTAACATAACTCAACCTAACATAACCTTTGCACTTCTATCGTTAGAAAACGTTTTACTCGCTACTTTACATTGCTTTCAACAACATTACGATGGTTTCAAGCGCTTTCACATTAGATATCGCAGTTCCCAACTTGTAAAGGTGAAAAACACTGCATCTCACTAAGTGACATTGTTTAATGCGGTTTTAGCGCGGTTCATATCATAACCTAACCTAACCTAACCTAACCTAACCCAACCTAACCTAACATAACCTAACCTAACCTAACCAAACCTAACCTAACGTAACCTAACTTAACCTAACCTAACCTAACCTAACGACGTTTGCAAGCGCTTTCACATTAGATATCGCAGTTCCCGACTTGTAATGGTGAAAAACACTGCATCTCACTAAGTGACATTGTTTAATGCGGTTTTACGACGGTTCATATCTTCACCTAACCTAACATTGGTACTTGTATTGAAAAACGCTCTATTACACTGTTTCGTTCACAATTACGATATTTGCATAACCTCACAGTTTTTCACCATCTTATTGCAGTACATAACGCTGTATCTCGCTAAATGACATCGTTCTTTAAGGTTTCACGATGCTTGCATGCGCTTTAACGAGAATATCACATTATAGCAGTTTCGCACTTGTAACGGTACAACACGCAGTATCTGGCTTGTTCAAGCCGTTTTGTGTACTTTCACATTTCACCTATTGCAGTTTCGTACATGCAATAAAACAACACTATCTCGTTAGATGACGTCCTTTTTGGTGGTCTCACGACGCTACATAGCTTAAACTAACATAACTCAAGCTAACCTTCGCACTTCTATCTTTAGAAAACGTTTTACTCGCAATTTTACAATGTTTTCTACAAGATTACGACGGTTTCATGCGGTTTCACATTAGATATCCTAGTTCCCGACTTGTAATGTTGAAAAACACTACATCTCACTAAGTGACATTGTTTAATGCGGTTTTACGACGGTTGATATCTCAACCTAACCTAACATTCGCACTTGTATCTAAATACGCTCAATTACACTGTTTCGTTCACAATTACGATATTTGCTTGACCTCACAGTTTCTCACCAACTTATTACAGTACAGAACGCTGTATCTCGCTAAATGACATCGTTCTTTAAGGTTTCACGATACTTGCATGCGCTTTAACGAAAATATCACAATAAAGCAGTTTCGCACTTGTAACGGCACAAGACGCAGTATCTGGCTAGTTCATGCCATTTTGTGTGCTTTCCCAATATTTCACCTATCGCAGTTTCGTACTCGCAATAAAACAACACTATCTCGTTAGATGACATCGTTTTTGTTGGTTTCACGACGCTACCTAGCTCAAACTAACCGAACCTTCGCAGTTCTATCGTTAGAAAACAATTTATTCGCTACTTTACAATGTTTTCTACAAGATTACGACGGTTTCATGCGCTTTCACATTAGATATCGCAGTTCCCGACTTGTAATGGTGAAAAACACAGCATCTCACTAAGTGACATTGTTTAATGCGGTTTTAGCGCGGTTCATATCTTAACCTAACCTAACCTTACCTAACCCAACCTAACCTAACCTAACCTAACCAAACCTAACCTAACCTAACCTAACCAAACCTAACCTAACATAACCTAACCTAACCTAACCTAACCTAACCAAACCTAACCTAACGTAACCTAACCTAACCTAACCTAACGACGTTTGCAAGCGCTTTCACATCAGATATCGCAGTTCCCGACTTGTAATGGTGAAAAACACTGCATCTCACTAAGTGACATTGTTTAATGCGGTTTTACGACGGTTCATATCTTCACCTAACCTAACATTGGTACTTGTATTGAAAAACGCTCTATTACACTGTTTCGTTCACAATTACGATATTTGCATAACCTCACAGTTTTTCACCAACTTATTGCAGTACAGAACGCTGTATCTCGCTAAATGACATCGTTCTTTAAGGTTTCACGATGCTTGCATGCGCTTTAACGAGAATATCACATTATAGCAGTTTCGCACTTGTAACGGTACAACACGCAGTATCTGGCTTGTTCAAGCCGTTTTGTGTACTTTCACAACATTTCACCTATTGCAGTTTCGTACATGCAATAAAACAACACTATCTCGTTAGATGACGTCCTTTTTGGTGGTCTCACGACGCTACATAGCTTAAACTAACATAACTCAAGCTAACCTTCGCACTTTTATCTTTAGAAAACGTTTTACTCGCAATTTTACAATGTTTTCTACAAGATTACGACGGTTTCATGCGCTTTCACATTAGATATCCTAGTTCCCGACTTGTAATGTTGAAAAACACTACATCTCATTAAGTGACATTGTTTAATGCGGTTTTACGACGGTTGATATCTCAACCTAACCTAACATTCGCACTTGTATCTAAATACGCTCAATTACACTGTTTCGTTCACAATTACGATATTTGCTTGACCTCACAGTTTCTCACCAACTTATTACAGTACAGAACGCTGTATCTCGCTAAATGACATCGTCCTTTAAGGTTTCACGATACTTGCATGCGCTTTAACGAAAATATCACAATAAAGCAGTTTCGCACTTGTAACGGCACAAGACGCAGTATCTGGCTAGTTCATGCCATTTTGTGTGCTTTCCCAATATTTCACCTATCGCAGTTTCGTACTCACAGTAAAACAACACTATCTCGTTAGATGACATCGTTTTTGGTGGTTTCACGACGCTACCTAGCTCAAACTAACCGAACCTTCGCACTTCTATCGTTAGAAAACGTTTTATTTGCTACTTTACAATGTTTTCTACAAGAATACGACGGTTTCATGCGCTTTCACATTAGATATCGCAGTTCCCGACTTGTAATGGTGAAAAACACAGCATCTCACTAAGTGACATTGTTTAATGCGGTTTTAGCGCGGTTCATATCTTAACCTAACCTAACCTTACCTAACCCAACCTAGCCTAACCTAACCTAACCAAACCTTACCTAACATACCCTAACCTAACCTAACCTAACCTAACCTAACCAAACCTAACCTAACCTAACCTAACGTAACCTAACCTAACCTAACCAAACCTAACCTAACCTAACGACGTTTGCAAGCGCTTTCACATTAGATATCGCAGTTTCCGACTTGTAATGGTGAAAAACACTGCATCTCACTAAGTGACATTGTTTAATGCGGTTTTACGACGGTTCATATCTTAACCTAACCTAACATTCGCACTTGTATTAAAAAACGCTCTATTACACTGTTTCGTTCACAATTAGGATATTTGCATAACCTCACAGTTTTTCACCAACTTATTGCAGTACAGAACGCTGTATCTCGATAAATGACATCGTGCTTTAAGGTTTCACGATGCTTGCATGCGCTTTAACGAGAATATCACAACATAGCAGTTTCGCACTTGTAACGGTACAACACGCAGTATTTGGCTTGTTCATGCCGTTTTGTGTGCTTTCACAACATTTCACCTATCGCAGTTTCGTACTCGCAATAAATTAACACTATCTCGTTAGATGACGTTGTTCTTGGTAGTTGCACGACGCTACCTAGCTTAAACTAACATAACTCAACCTAACATAACCTTCGCACTTCTATCGTTACAAAACGTTTTACTCGCTACTTTACATTGCTTTCTACAACATTATGACGGTTTCAAGCGCTTTCACATTAGATATCAGAGTTCCCAACTTGTAAAGGTGAAAAACACTGCATCTCACTAAGTGACATTGTTTAATGCGGTTTTACGACGGTTCATACCTTAACCTAACGTAACCTAACCTAACCTAACCTAACCTTACCTAACCTAACCTAACCTAACCTAACCCAACCCAACCCAACCTAACCTAACCTAACCTAACCTAAACTAACCTAACCCAACCTAACCTAACCTAACCTAACCTAACCCAACCTAACCCAACCCAACCCAACCTAACCTAACCTAAGCTAACCTAACCTAAGCTAACCAAACCTAACCTAACCTAACTTAAACTAACCTAACGTAACCTAACCTAACCTAACCTATTCTAACGTAACCTAACCTTACCTGACCTAACCTAACCTAACCTAACCTAACCTAACGACGGTTGCAAGCGCTTTCACATTAAATATCGCAGTTCCCCACTTTTAATGGTGAAAAACACTGCATCTCAGTAATTGACATTGTTTAATGCGGTTTTACGACGGTTCATATCTTAACCTAACATTCGCACTTGTATCTAATTAATACTCGCTATTAAACAACACTATCTCGTTAGATGACGTCGTTTTTTGTAGTTTCACGACGCTACCTAGCTTAAACTAACCTAACCTAACCTAACCTTCGCACTTCTATCGTTAGAAAACGTTTTACTCGCCACTTTACAATGTTTTCTACAAGATTACGACGGTTTCATGCGCTTTCACATTAGATATCGTAGTTCCCGACTTGTAATGTTGAAAAACACTACATCTCACTAAGTGACATTCTTTAATGCGGTTTTACGACGGTTGATATGTCAACCTAACCTAACATTCGCACTTGTATCTAAAGACGCTCAATTACACTGTTTCGTTCACAATTACGATATTTGCTTGACCTCACAGTTTCTCACCAACTTATTACAGTACAGAACGCTGTATCTCGCTAAATGACATCGTTCTTTAAGGTTTCACGATACTTGCATGCGCTTTACCGAGAGTGTCACAACATAGCAGTTTCGCACTTGTAACGGTACAATACGCAGTATTTGGCTTGTTCATGCCGTTTTGTGTGCTTTCACAACATTTTACCTATCGCAGTTTCGTACTCGCAATAAAACAACACTATCTCGTTAGATGACGTCGTTTTTGGTGGTTTCACGACGCTACCTAGCTTAAACTAACATAACTCAACCTAACATAACCTTCGCACTTCTATCGTTAGAAAACGTTTTACTCGCTACATTACATTGCTTTCTACAACATTACGACGGTTTCAAGCGCTTTCACATTAGATATCGCAGTTCCCAACTTGTAAAGGTGAAAAACACTGCATCTCACTAAGTGACATTGTTTATTGCGGTTTTACGACGGTTCATACCTTAACCTAACGTAACCTAACCTAACCTAACCCAACCTAACCTAACCCAACTCAACCCAACCTAACCTAATCTAACCTAACCTAACCTAACCTAACCTAACCTAACCTAACGACGTTTGCAAGCGCTTTCACATTAGATATCGCAGTTCCCGACTTGTAATGGTGAAAAACACTGCATCTCACTAAGTGACATTGTTTAATGCGGTTTTACGACGGTTGATATGTCAACCTAACCTAACATTCGCACTTGTCTCTAAAGACGCTCAATTACACTGTTTCGTTCACAATTACGATATTTGCTTGACCTCACAGTTTCTCACCAACTTATTACAGTACAGAACGCTGTATCTCGCTAAATGACATCGTTCTTTAAGGTTTCACGATACTTGCATGCGCTTTACCGAGAATATCACATTATAGCAGTTTCGCACTTGTAACGGTACAACACGCAGTATCTGGCTTGTTCAAGCCGTTTTGTGTACTTTCACATTTCACCTATTGCAGTTTCGTACATGCAATAAAACAACACTATCTCGTTAGATGACGTCCTTTTTGGTTGTCTCACGGCGCTACATAGCTTAAACTAACATAACTCAAGCTAACCTTCGCACTTCTATCTTTAAAAAACGTTTTACTCGCAATTTTACAATATTTTCTACAAGATTACGACGGTTTCATGCGCTTTCACATTAGATATCCTAGTTCCCGACTTGTAATGTTGAAAAACACTACATCTCACTAAGTGACATTGTTTAATGCGGTTTTACGACGGTTGATATCTCAACCTAACCTAACATTCGCACTTGTATCTAAATACGCTCAATTACACTGTTTCGTTCACAATTACGATATTTGCTTGACCTCACAGTTTCTCACCAACTTATTACAGTACAGAACGCTGTATCTCGCTAAATGACATCGTTCTTTAAGGTTTCACGATACTTGCATGCGCTTTAACGAAAATATCACAATAAAGCAGTTTCGCACTTGTAACGGCACAAGACGCAGTATCTGGCTAGTTCATGCCATTTTGTGTGCTTTCCCAATATTTCACCTATCGCAGTTTCGTACTCACAGTAAAACAACACTATCTCGTTAGATGACATCGTTTTTGGTGGTTTCACGACGCTACCTAGCTCAAACTAACCGAACCTTCGCACTTCTATCGTTAGAAAACGTTTTATTCGCTACTTTACAATGTTTTCTACAAGAATACGACGGTTTCATGCGCTTTCACATTAGATATCGCAGTTCCCGACTTGTAATGGTGAAAAACACAGCATCTCACTAAGTGACATTGTTTAATGCGGTTTTAGCGCGGTTCATATCTTAACCTAACCTAACCTTACCTAACCCAACCTAACCTAACCTAACCTAACCAAACCTTACCTAACCTAACCTAACCAAACCTAACCTAACCTAACGACGTTTGCAAGCGCTTTCACATTAGATATCGCAGTTCCCGACTTGTAATGGTGAAAAACACTGCATCTCACTAAGTGACATTGTTTAATGCGGTTTTACGACGGTTCATATCTTAACCTAACCTAACATTCGCACTTGTATTAAAAAACGCTCTATTACACTGTTTCGTTCACAATTAGGATATTTGCATAACCTCACAGTTTTTCACCAACTTATTGCAGTACAGAACGCTGTATCTCGCTAAATGACATCGTGCTTTAAGGTTTCACGATGCTTGCATGCGCTTTAACGAGAATATCACAACATAGCAGTTTCGCACTTGTAACGGTACAACACGCAGTATTTGGCTTGTTCATGCCGTTTTGTGTGCTTTCACAACATTTCACCTATCGCAGTTTCGTACTCGCAATAAATTAACACTATCTCGTTAGATGACGTTGTTTTTGGTAGTTGCACGACGCTACCTAGCTTAAACTAACATAACTCAACCTAACATAACCTTCGCACTTCTATCGTTACAAAACGTTTTACTCGCTACTTTACATTGCTTTCTACAACATTATGACGGTTTCAAGCGCTTTCACATTAGATATCAGAGTTCCCAACTTGTAAAGGTGAAAAACACTGCATCTCACTAAGTGACATTGTTTAATGCGGTTTTACGACGGTTCATACCTTAACCTAACGTAACCTAACCTAACCTAACCTAACCTTACCTAACCTAACCTAACCTAACCTAACCCAACCCAACCCAACCTAACCTAACCTAACCTAACCTAAACTAACCTAACCCAACCTAACCTAACCTAACCTAACCTAACCCAACCTAACCCAACCCAACCCAACCTAACCTAACCTAAGCTAACCTAACCTAAGCTAACCAAACCTAACCTAACCTAACTTAAACTAACCTAACGTAACCTAACCTAACCTAACCTATTCTAACGTAACCTAACCTTACCTGACCTAACCTAACCTAACCTAACCTAACCTAACGACGGTTGCAAGCGCTTTCACATTAAATATCGCAGTTCCCCACTTTTAATGGTGAAAAACACTGCATCTCAGTAATTGACATTGTTTAATGCGGTTTTACGACGGTTCATATCTTAACCTAACATTCGCACTTGTATCTAAAAACGCTCTATTACACTGTTTTGTTCACAATTACGATATTTGCATAACCTCACAGTTTCTCACCAACTTATTGCGGTACAGAACGCTGTATCTCGCTAAATGACATTGTTCTTTAAGGTTTCACGATGCTTGCATGCGCTTTAACGAGAATATCACAATATAGCAGTTTCGCACTTGTAACGGTAGAACACGCAGTATTTGGCTTGTTCATGCCGTTTTGTGTGCTTTCACATTTCACCTATCGCAGTTTAATACTCGCTATTAAACAACACTATCTCGTTAGATGACGTCGTTTTTGGTAGTTTCACGACGCTACCTAGCTTAAACTAACCTAACCTAACCTAACCTTCGCACTTCTATCGTTAGAAAACGTTTTACTCGCCACTTTACAATGTTTTCTACAAGATTACGACGGTTTCATGCGCTTTCACATTAGATATCGTAGTTCCCGACTTGTAATGTTGAAAAACACTACATCTCACTAAGTGACATTCTTTAATGCGGTTTTACGACGGTTGATATGTCAACCTAACCTAACATTCGCACTTGTATCTAAAGACGCTCAATTACACTGTTTCGTTCACAATTACGATATTTGCTTGACCTCACAGTTTCTCACCAACTTATTACAGTACAGAACGCTGTATCTCGCTAAATGACATCGTTCTTTAAGGTTTCACGATACTTGCATGCGCTTTACCGAGAGTGTCACAACATAGCAGTTTCGCACTTGTAACGGTACAATACGCAGTATTTGGCTTGTTCATGCCGTTTTGTGTGCTTTCACAACATTTTACCTATCGCAGTTTCGTACTCGCAATAAAACAACACTATCTCGTTAGATGACGTCGTTTTTGGTGGTTTCACGACGCTACCTAGCTTAAACTAACATAACTCTACCTAACATAACCTTCGCACTTCTATCGTTAGAAAACGTTTTACTCGCTACATTACATTGCTTTCTACAACATTACGACGGTTTCAAGCGCTTTCACATTAGATATCGCAGTTCCCAACTTGTAAAGGTGAAAAACACTGCATCTCACTAAGTGACATTGTTTATTGCGGTTTTACGACGGTTCATACCTTAACCTAACGTAACCTAACCTAACCTAACCCAACCTAACCTAACCCAACTCAACCCAACCTAACCTAATCTAACCTAACCCAACCTAACCTAACCTAACCTAACCTAACCTAACGACGTTTGCAAGCGCTTTCACATTAGATATCGCAGTTCCCGACTTGTAATGGTGAAAAACACTGCATCTCACTAAGTGACATTGTTTAATGCGGTTTTACGACGGTTGATATGTCAACCTAACCTAACATTCCCACTTGTCTCTAAAGACGCTCAATTACACTGTTTCGTTCACAATTACGATATTTGCTTGACCTCACAGTTTCTCACCAACTTATTACAGTACAGAACGCTGTATCTCGCTAAATGACATCGTTCTTTAAGGTTTCACGATACTTGCATGCGCTTTACCGAGAATATCACATTATAGCAGTTTCGCACTTGTAACGGTACAACACGCAGTATCTGGCTTGTTCAAGCCGTTTTGTGTACTTTCACATTTCACCTATTGCAGTTTCGTACATGCAATAAAACAACACTATCTCGTTAGGTGACGTCCTTTTTGGTGGTCTCACGGCGCTACATAGCTTAAACTAACATAACTCAAGCTAAGCTTCGCACTTCTATCTTTAGAAAACGTTTTACTCGCAATTTTACAATGTTTTCTACAAGATTACGACGGTTTCATGCGCTTTCACATTAGATATCCTAGTTCCCGACTTGTAATGTTGAAAAACACTACATCTCACTAAGTGACATTGTTTAATGCGGTTTTACGACGGTTGATATCTCAACCTAACCTAACATTCGCACTTGTATCTAAATACGCTCAATTACACTGTTTCGTTCACAATTACGATATTTGCTTGACCTCACAGTTTCTCACCAACTTATTACAGTACAGAACGCTGTATCTCGCTAAATGACATCGTTCTTTAAGGTTTCACGATACTTGCATGCGCTTTAAAGAAAATATCACAATAAAGCAGTTTCGCACTTGTAACGGCACAAGACGCAGTATCTGGCTAGTTCATGCCATTTTGTGTGCTTTCCCAATATTTCACCTATCGCAGTTTCGTACTCGCAATAAAACAAGACTATCTCGTTAGATGACATCGTTTTTGTTGGTTTCACGACGCTACCTAGCTCAAACTAACCGAACCTTCGCAGTTCTATCGTTAGAAAACGTTTTATTCGCTACTTTACAATGTTTTCTACAAGATTACGACGGTTTAATGCGCTTTCACCTTAGATATCGCAGTTCCCGACTTGTAATGGTGAAAAACACAGCATCTCACTAAGTGACATTGTTTAATGCGGTTTTAGCGCGGTTCATATCTTAACCTAACCTAACCTTACCTAACCCAACCTAACCTAACCTAACCTAACCAAACCTAACCTAACCTAACCTAACCTAACATAACCTAACCTAACCTAACCTAACCAAACCTAACCTAACGTAACTTAACCTAACCTAACCTAACCTAACCTAACGACGTTTGCAAGCGCTTTCACATTAGATATCGCAGTTCCCGACTTGTAATGGTGAAAAACACTGCATCTCACTAAGTGACATTGTTTAATGCGGTTTTACGACGGTTCATATCTTCACCTAACCTAACATTGGTACTTGTATTGAAACACGCTCTATTACACTGTTTCGTTCACAATTACGATATTTGCATAACCTCACAGTTTTTCACCAACTTATTGCAGTACAGAACGCTGTATCTCGCTAAATGACATCGTTCTTTAAGGCTTCACGATGCTTGCATGCGCTTTAACGAGAATATCACATTATAGCAGTTTCGCACTTGTAACGGTACAACACGCAGTATCTGGCTTGTTCAAGCCGTTTTGTGTACTTTCACAACATTTCACCTATTGCAGTTTCGTACATGCAATAAAACAACACTATCTCGTTAGATGACGTCCTTTTTGGTGGTCTCACGACGCTACATAGCTTAAACTAACATAACTCAAGCTAACCTTCGCACTTTTATCTTTAGAAAACGTTTTACTCGCCATTTTACAATGTTTTCTACAAGATTACGACGGTTTCATGCGCTTTCACATTAGATATCCTAGTTCCCGACTTGTAATGTTGAAAAACACTACATCTCACTAAGTGACATTGTTTAATGCGGTTTTACGACGGTTGATATCTCAACCTAACCTAACATTCGCACTTGTATCTAAATACGCTCAATCACACTGTTTCGTTCACAATTACGATATTTGCTTGACCTCACAGTTTCTCACCAACTTATTACAGTACAGAACGCTCTATCTCTCTAAATGACATCGTTCTTAAAGGTTTCACGATACTTGCATGCGCTTTAACGAAAATATCACAATAAAGCAGTTTCGCACTTGTAACGGCACAATACGCAGTATCTGGCTAGTTCATGCCATTTTGTGTGCTTTCCCAATATTTCACCTATCGCAGTTTCGTACTCACAGTAAAACAACACTATCTCGTTAGATGACATCGTTTTTGGTGGTTTCACGACGCTACCTAGCTCAAACTAACCGAACCTTCGCACTTCTATCGTTAGAAAACGTTTTATTCGCTACTTTACAATGTTTTCTACAAGAATACGACGGTTTCATGCGCTTTCACATTAGATATCGCAGTTCCCGACTTGTAATGGTGAAAAACACAGCATCTCACTAAGTGACATTGTTTAATGCGGTTTTAGCGCGGTTCATATCTTAACCTAACCTAACCTTACCTAACCCAACCTAACCTAACCTAACCTAACCAAACCTTACCTAACATACCCTAACCTAACCTAACCTAACCTAACCAAACCTAACCTAACCTAACCTAACGTAACCTAACCTAACCTAACCAAACCTAACCTAACCTAACGACGTTTGCAAGCGCTTTCACATTAGATATCGCAGTTCCCGACTTGTAATGGTGAAAAACACTGCATCTCACTAAGTGACATTGTTTAATGCGGTTTTACGACGGTTCTTATCTTAACCTAACCTAACATTCGCACTTGTATTAAAAAACGCTCCATTACACTGTTTCGTTCACAATTAGGATATTTGCATAACCTCACAGTTTTTCACCAACTTATTGCAGTACAGAACGCTGTATCTCGCTAAATGACATCGTGCTTTAAGGTTTCACGATGCTTGCATGCGCTTTAACGAGAATATCACAACATAGCAGTTTCGCACTTGTAACGGTACAACACGCAGTATTTGGCTTGTTCATGCCGTTTTGTGTGCTTTCACAACATTTCACCTATCGCAGTTTCGTACTCGCAATAAAACAACACTATCTCGTTAGATGACGTTGTTTTTGGTAGTTGCACGACGCTACCTAGCTTAAACTAACATAACTCAACCTAACCTTCGCACTTCTATCGTTACAAAACGTTTTACTCGCTACTTTACATTGCTTTCTACAACATTATGACGGTTTCAAGCGCTTTCACATTAGATATCAGAGTTCCCAACTTGTAAAGGTGAAAAACACTGCATCTCACTAAGTGACATTGTTTAATGCGGTTTTACGACGGTTCATACCTTAACCTAACGTAACCTAACCTAACCTAACCTAACCTTACCTAACCTAACCTAACCTAACCTAACCCAACCCAACCCAACCTAACCTAACCTAACCTAACCTAAACTAACCTAACCCAACCTAACCTAACCTAACCTAACCTAACCCAACCCAACCCAACCCAACCCAACCTAACCTAACCTAAGCTAACCTAACCTAAGCTAACCAAACCTAACCTAACCTAACTTAAACTAACCTAACGTAACCTAACCTAACCTAACCTATTCTAACGTAACCTAACCTTACCTGACCTAACCTAACCTAACCTAACCTAACCTAACGACGGTTGCAAGCGCTTTCACATTAAATATCGCAGTTCCCCACTTTTAATGGTGAAAAACACTGCATCTCAGTAATTGACATTGTTTAATGCGGTTTTACGACGGTTCATATCTTAACCTAACATTCGCACTTGTATCTAAAAACGCTCTATTACACTGTTTTGTTTACAATTACGATATTTGCATAACCTCACAGTTTTTCACCAACTTATTGCAGTACAGAACGCTGTATCTCGCTAAATGACATTGTTCTTTAAGGTTTCACGATGCTTGCATGCGCTTTAACGAGAATATCACAATATAGCAGTTTCGCACTTGTAACGGTAGAACACGCAGTATTTGGCTTGTTCATGCCGTTTTGTGTGCTTTCACATTTCACCTATCGCAGTTTAATACTCGCTATTAAACAACACTATCTCGTTAGATGACGTCGTTTTTGGTAGTTTCACGACGCTACCTAGCTTAAACTAACCTAACCTAACCTAACCTTCGTACTTCTATCGTTAGAAAACGTTTTACTCGCCACTTTACAATGTTTTCTACAAGATTACGACGGTTTCATGCGCTTTCACATTAGATATCGTAGTTCCCGACTTGTAATGTTGAAAAACACTACATCTCACTAAGTGACATTCTTTAATGCGGTTTTACGACGGTGTATATGTCAACCTAACCTAACATTCGCACTTGTATCTAAAGACGCTCAATTACACTGTTTCGTTCACAATTACGATATTTGCTTGACCTCACAGTTTCTCACCAACTTATTACAGTACAGAACGCTGTATCTCGCTAAATGACATCGTTCTTTAAGGTTTCACGATACTTGCATGCACTTTACCGAGAGTGTCACAACATAGCAGTTTCGCACTTGTAACGGTACAATACGCAGTATTTGGCTTGTTCATGCCGTTTTGTGTGCTTTCACATTTTACCTATCGCAGTTTCGTACTCGCAATAAAACAACACTATCTCGTTAGATGACGTCGTTTTTGGTGGTTTCACGACGCTACCTAGCTTAAACTAACATAACTCAACCTAACATAACCTTCGCACTTCTATCGTTAGAAAACGTTTTACTCGCTACATTACATTGCTTTCTACAAGATTACGACGGTTTCAAGCGCTTTCACATTAGATATCGCAGTTCCCAACTTGTAAAGGTGAAAAACACTGCATCTCACTAAGTGACATTGTTTATTGCGGTTTTACGACGGTTCATACCTTAACCTAACGTAACCTAACCTAACCTAACCCAACCTAACCTAACCCAACTCAACCCAACCTAACCTAATCTAACCTAACCTAACCTAACCTAACCTAACCTAACCTAACGACGTTTGCAAGCGCTTTCACATTAGATATCGCAGTTCCCGACTTGTAATGGTGAAAAACACTGCATCTCACTAAGTGACATTGTTTAATGCGGTTTTACGACGGTTCATATCTTCACCTAACCTAACATTGGTACTTGTATTGAAAAACGCTCTATTACACTGTTTCGTTCACAATTACGATATTTGCATAACCTCACAGTTTTTCACCAACTTATTGCAGTACAGAACGCTGTATCTCGCTAAATGACATCGTTCTTTAAGGTTTCACGATGCTTGCATGCGCTTTAACGAGAATATCACATTATAGCAGTTTCGCACTTGTAACGGTACAACACGCAGTATCTGGCTTGTTCAAGCTGTTTTGTGTACTTTCACATTTCACCTATTGCAGTTTCGTACATGCAATAAAACAACACTATCTCGTTAGATGACGTCCTTTTTGGTGGTCTCACGACGCTACATAGCTTAAACTAACATAACTCAAGCTAACCTTCGCACTTCTATCTTTAGAAAACGTTTTACTCGCAATTTTACAATGTTTTCTACAAGATTACGACGGTTTCATGCGCTTTCACATTAGATATCCTAGTTCCCGACTTGTAATGTTGAAAAACACTACATCTCACTAAGTGACATTGTTTAATGCGGTTTTACGACGGTTGATATCTCAACCTAACCTAACATTCGCACTTGTATCTAAATACGCTCAATTACACTGTTTCGTTCACAATTACGATATTTGCTTGACCTCACAGTTTCTCACCAACTTATTACAGTACAGAACGCTGTATCTCGCTAAATGACATCGTTCTTTAAGGTTTCACGATACTTGCATGCGCTTTAACGAAAATATCACAATAAAGCAGTTTCGCACTTGTAACGGCACAAGACGCAGTATCTGGCTAGTTCATGCCATTTTGTGTGCTTTCCCAATATTTCACCTATCGCAGTTTCGTACTCGCAATAAAACAACACTATCTCGTTAGATGACATCGTTTTTGTTGGTTTCACGACGCTACCTAGCTCAAACTAACCGAACCTTCGCACTTCTATCGTTAGAAAACGTTTTATTCGCTACTTTACAATGTTTTCTACAAGATTACGACGGTTTCATGCGCTTTCACATTAGATATCGCAGTTCCCGACTTGTAATGGTGAAAAACACAGCATCTCACTAAGTGACACTGTTTAATGCGGTTTTAGCGCGGTTCATATCTTAACCTAACCTAACCTTACCTAACCCAACCTAACCTAACCTAACCTAGCCAAACCTAACCTAACCTAACCTAACCAAACCTAACCTAACATAACCTAACCTAACCTAACCTAACCAAACCTAACCTAACGTAACCTAACCTAACCTAACCTAACCTAACGACGTTTGCAAGCGCTTTCACATTAGATATCGCAGTTCCCGACTTGTAATGGTGAAAAACACTGCATCTCACTAAGTGACATTGTTTAATGCGGTTTTACGACGGTTCATATCTTCACCTAACCTAACATTGGTACTTGTATTGAAAAACGCTCTATTACACTGTTCCGTTCACACTTACGATATTTGCATAACCTCACAGTTTTTCACCAACTTATTGCAGTACAGAACGCTGTATCTCGCTAAATGACATCGTTCTTTAAGGTTTCACGATGCTTGCATGCGCTTTAACGAGAATATCACATTATAGCAGTTTCGCACTTGTAACGGTACAACACGCAGTATCTGGCTTGTTCAAGCCGTTTTGTGTACTTTCACAACATTTCACCTATTGCAGTTTCGTACATGCAATAAAAACACTATCTCGTTAGATGACGTCCTTTTTGGTGGTCTCACGACGCTACATAGCTTAAACTAACATAACTCAACCTAACATAACCTTCGCACTTCTATCGTTAGAAAACGTTTTACTCGCTACATTACATTGCTTTCTACAACATTACGACGGTTTCAAGCGCTTTCACATTAGATATCGCAGTTCCCAACTTGTAAAGGTGAAAAACACTGCATCTCACTAAGTGACATTGTTTATTGCGGTTTTACGACGGTTCATACCTTAACCTAACGTAACCTAACCTAACCTAACCCAACCTAACCTAACCCAACTCAACCCAACCTAACCTAATCTAACCTAACCTAACCTAACCTAACCTAACCTAACCTAACCTAACCTAACCTAACGACGTTTGCAAGCGCTTTCACATTAGATATCGCAGTTCCCGACTTGTAATGGTGAAAAACACTGCATCTCACTAAGTGACATTGTTTAATGCGGTTTTACGACGGTTCATATCTTCACCTAACCTAACATTGGTACTTGTATTGAAAAACGCTCTATTACACTGTTTCGTTCAGAATTACGATATTTGCATAACCTCACAGTTTTTCACCAACTTATTGCAGTACAGAACGCTGTATCTCGCTAAATGACATCGTTCTTTAAGGTTTCACGATGCTTGCATGCGCTTTAACGAGAATATCACATTATAGCAGTTTCGCACTTGTAACGGTACAACACGCAGTATCTGGCTTGTTCAAGCCGTTTTGTGTACTTTCACAACATTTCACCTATTGCAGTTTCGTACATGCAATAAAACAACACTATCTCGTTAGATGACGTCCTTTTTGGTGGTCTCACGACGCTACATAGCTTAAACTAACATAACTCAAGCTAACCTTCGCACTTTTATCTTTAGAAAACGTTTTACTCGCAATTTTACAATGTTTTCTACAAGATTACGACGGTTTCATGCGCTTACACATTAGATATCCTAGTTCCCGACTTGTAATGTTGAAAAACACTACATCTCACTAAGTGACATTGTTTAATGCGGTTTTACGACGGTTGATATCTCAACCTAACCTAACCTAACCTAACCTTACCTAACCTAACCTAACCTAACCTAACCCAACCCAACCCAACCTAACCTAACCTAACCTAACCTAGATAACCTAACCCAACCTAACCTAACCAAACCTAACCTAACCCAACCTAACCCAACCCAACCCAACCTAACCTACCCTAAGCTAACCTAACCTAAGCTAACCAAACCTAACCTAACCTAACTTAAACTAACCTAACGTAACCTAACCTAACCTATTCTAACGTAACCTAACCTAACTTAACCTAACGTATCCTAACCTAACCTAACCCAACCTAACCCAACCCAACCCAACCCAACAACACCCAACCCAACCTAACCTAACCTAACCTAACCTTACCTAACCTAACCAAATTATCCTTACCTAACCTAACCTAACCTAACGTAACCTAACCTAACCTAACCTAACGTAACCTAACCTAACCTAACCTAACGTAACCTAACCTAACCTAACCTAACCTAACCCAACCTAACCTAACCTAACCTAACCTAACCCAACTCAACCCAACCTAACCTAATCTAACCTAACCTAACCTAACCTAACCTAACCAAACCTAACCTAACCTAACCTAACCTAACCTAACGACGGTTGCAAGCACTTTCACATTAAGTATCGCAGTTCCCCACTTTTAATGGTGAAAAACACTGCATCTCAGTAATTGACATTGTTTAATGCGGTTTTACGACGGTTCATATCTTAACCTAACCTAACATTCGCGCTTGTATCTAAAAACCCTCTATTACACTGTTTTGTTCACAATTACGATACTTGCATAACCTCAGTTTTTCACCAACTTATTGCAGTACAGAACGCTGTATCTCGCTAAATGACATTGTTCTTTAAGGTTTCACGATGCTTGCATGCGCTTTAACGAGAATATCACAATATAGCAGTTTCGCAATTGTAACGGTACAACACGCAGTATTTGGCTTGTTCATGCCGTTTTGTGTGCTTTCACATTTCACCTATCGCAGTTTAATACTAGCTATAAAACAACACTATCTCGTTAGATGACGTCTTTTTTTGTAGTTTCACGACGCTACCTAGCTTAAACTAACCTAACCTAACCTAACCTTCGCGCTTCTATCGTTAGAAAACGTTTTATTCGCTACTTTACAATGTTTTCTACAAGATTACGACGGTTTCATGCGCTTTCACATTAGATATCGCAGTTCCCGACTTGTAATGGTGAAAAACACAGCATCTCACTAAGTGACATTGTTTAATGCGGTTTTAGCGCGGTTCATATCTTAACCTAACCTAACCTTACCTAACCCAACCTAACCTAACCTAACCAAAGCTTACCTAACATACCCTAACCTAACCTAACCTAACCTAACCTAACCTAACCAAACCTAACCTAACCTAACCTAACGTAACCTAACCTAACCTAACCAAACCTAACCTAACCTAACGACGTTTGCAAGCGCTTTCACATTAGATATCGCAGTTCCCGACTTGTTATGGTGAAAACACTGCATCTCACTAAGTGACATTGTTTAATGCGGTTTTACGACGGTTCATACCTTCACCTAACGTAACCTAACCTAACCTAACCTAACCTTACCTAACCTAACCTAACCTAACCTAACCCAACCCAACCTAACCTAACCTAACCTAACCTAAACTAACCTAACCCAACCTAACCTAACCTAACCTAACCTAACCCAACCTAACCCAACCCAACCCAACCTAACCTAACCTAAGCTAACCTAACCTAAGCTAACCAAACCTAACCTAACCTAACTTAAACTAACCTAACGTAACCTAACCTAACCTAACCTATTCTAACGTAACCTAACCTTACCTGACCTAACCTAACCTAACGTAACCTAACCTAACCTAACATAACCTAACGTAACCTAACCTAACCTAACCTAACGTAACCTAACCTAACCTAACCCAACCTAACCCAACCCAACCCAACCCAACAACACCCAACCCAACCTAACCTAACCTAACCAAATTATCCTTACCTAACCTAACCTAACCTAACGTAACCTAACCTAACCTAACGTAACCTAACCTAACCTAACCTAACCTAACGTAACCTAACCTAACCTAACCTAACCTAACCCAACCTAACCTAACCTAACCTAACCTAACCCAACTCAACCCAACCTAACCTAACCTAACATAACCTAACCTAACCTACCCTAACCAAACCTAACCTAACGTAACCTAACCTAACCTAACCTAACCTAACCTAACGACGTTTGCAAGCGCTTTCACATTAGATATCGTAGTTCCCGACTTGTAATGTTGAAAAACACTACATCTCACTAAGTGACAATGTTTAATGCGGTTTTACGACGGTTGATATGTCAACCTAACCTAACATTCGCACTTGTATCTAAAGACGCTCAATTACACTGTTTCGTTCACAATTACGATATTTGCTTGACCTCACAGTTTCTCACCAACTTATTACAGTACAGAACGCTGTATCTCGCTAAATGACATCGTTCTTTAAGGTTTCACGATACTTGCATGCGCTTTACCGAGAATGTCACAACATAGCAGTTTCGCAATTGTAACGGTACAACACGCAGTATTTGGCTTGTTCATGCCATTTTGTGTGCTTTCACAACATTTTACCTATCGCAGTTTCGTACTCGCAATAAAACAACACTATCTCGTTAGATGACGTCGTTTTTGGTGGTTTCACGACGCTACCTAGCTTAAACTAACATAACTCAACCTAACCGAACCTTCGCACTTCTATCGTTAGAAAACGTTTTATTCGCTACTTTACAATGTTTTCTACAAGATTACGACGGTTTCATGCGCTTTCACATTAGATATCGCAGTTCCCGACTTGTAATGGTGAAAAACACAGCATCTCACTAAGTGACATTGTTTAATGCGGTTTTAGCGCGGTTCATCACCTAACCTAACCTAACCTAACCTAACCCAACCTAACCTAACCTAACCTAACCTAACCCAACTCAACCCAACCTAACCTAATCTAACCTAACCTAACCTAACCTAACCTAACCAAACCTAACCTAACCTAACCTAACCTAACCTAACCTAACGACGGTTGCAAGCGCTTTCACATTAAATATCGCAGTTCCCCACTTTTAATGGTGAAAAACACTGCATCTCAGTAATTGACATTGTTTAATGCGGTTTTACGACGGTTCATATCTTAACCTAACCTAACATTCGCACTTGTATCTAAAAACCCTCTATTACACTGTTTTGTTCACAATTACGATACTTGCATAACCTCAGTTTTTCACCAACTGATTACAGTACAGAACGCTGTATCTCGCTAAATGACATCGTTCTTTAAGGTTTCACGATACTTGCATGCGCTTTACCGAGAATGTCACAACATAGCAGTTTCGCAATTGTAACGGTACAACACGCAGTATTTGGCTTGTTCATGCCGTTTTGTGTGCTTTTACAACATTTTACCTATCGCAGTTTCGTACTCGCAATAAAACAACACTATCTCGTTAGATGACGTCGTTTTTGGTGGTTTCACGACGCTACCTAGCTTAAACTAACATAACTCAACCTAACCGAACCTTCGCACTTCTATCGTTAGAAAACGTTTTATTCGCTACTTTACAATGTTTTCTACAAGATTACGACGGTTTCATGCGCTTTCACTTTAGATATCGCAGTTCCCGACTTGTAATGGTGAAAAACACAGCATCTCACTAAGTGACATTGTTTAATGCGGTTTTAGCGCGGTTCATATCTTAACCTAACCTAACCTTACCTAACCCAACCTAACCTAACCTAACCTAACCAAACCTTACCTAACATACCCTAACCTAACCTAACCTAACCTAACCTAACCTAACCAAACCTAACCTAACCTAACCTAACGTAACCTAACCTAACCTAACCTAACCTAACGACGTTTGCAAGCGCTTTCACATTAGATATCGCAGTTCCCGACTTGTAATGTTGAAAAACACTACATCTCACTAAGTGACATTGTTTAATGCGGTTTTACGACGGTTGATATGTCAACCTAACCTAACATTCGCACTTGTATCTAAAGACGCTCAATTACACTGTTTCGTTCACAATTACGATATTTGCTTGACCTCACAGTTTCTCACCAACTTATTACAGTACAGAACGCTGTATCTCGCTAAATGACATCGTTCTTTAAGGTTTCACGATACTTGCATGCGCTTTACCGAGAATGTCACAACATAGCAGTTTCGCAATTGTAACGGTACAACACGCAGTATTTGGCTTGTTCATGCCATTTTGTGTGCTTTCACAACATTTTACCTATCGCAGTTTCGTACTCGCAATAAAACAACACTATCTCGTTAGATGACGTCGTTTTTGGTGGTTTCACGACGCTACCTAGCTTAAACTAACATAACTCAACCTAACCGAACCTTCGCACTTCTATCGTTAGAAAACGTTTTATTCGCTACTTTACAATGTTTTCTACAAGATTACGACGGTTTCATGCGCTTTCACATTAGATATCGCAGTTCCCGACTTGTAATGGTGAAAAACACAGCATCTCACTAAGTGACATTGTTTAATGCGGTTTTAGCGCGGTTCATCACCTAACCTAACCTAACCTAACCTAACCCAACCTAACCTAACCTAACCTAACCCAACTCAACCCAACCTAACCTAATCTAACCTAACCTAACCTAACCTAACCTAACCAAACCTAACCTAACCTAACCTAACCTAACCTAACGACGGTTGCAAGCGCTTTCACATTAAATATCGCAGTTCCCCACTTTTAATGGTGAAAAACACTGCATCTCAGTAATTGACATTGTTTAATGCGGTTTTACGACGGTTCATATCTTAACCTAACCTAACATTCGCACTTGTATCTAAAAACCCTCTATTACACTGTTTTGTTCACAATTACGATACTTGCATAACCTCAGTTTTTCACCAACTTATTACAGTACAGAACGCTGTATCTCGCTAAATGACATCGTTCTTTAAGGTTTCACGATACTTGCATGCGCTTTACCGAGAATGTCACAACATAGCAGTTTCGCAATTGTAACGGTACAACACGCAGTATTTGGCTTGTTCATGCCGTTTTGTGTGCTTTTACAACATTTTACCTATCGCAGTTTCGTACTCGCAATAAAACAACACTATCTCGTTAGATGACGTCGTTTTTGGTGGTTTCACGACGCTACCTAGCTTAAACTAACATAACTCAACCTAACCGAACCTTCGCACTTCTATCGTTAGAAAACGTTTTATTCGCTACTTTACAATTTTTTCTACAAGATTACGACGGTTTCATGCGCTTTCACTTTAGATATCGCAGTTCCCGACTTGTAATGGTGAAAAACACAGCATCTCACTAAGTGACATTGTTTAATGCGGTTTTAGCGCGGTTCATATCTTAACCTAACCTAACCTTACCTAACCCAACCTAACCTAACCTAACCTAACCAAACCTTACCTAACATACCCTAACCTAACCTAACCTAACCTAACCTAACCTAACCTAACCAAACCTAACCTAACCTAACCTAACGTAACCTAACCTAACCTAACCAAACCTAACCTAACCTAACGACGTTTGCAAGCGCTTTCACATTAGATATCGCAGTTACCGACTTGTAATGGTGAAAAACACTGCATCTCACTAAGTGACATTGTTTAATGCGGTTTTACGACGGTTCATATCTTAACCTAACCTAACATTCGCACTTGTATTAAAAAACGCTCTATTACACTGTTTCGTTCACAATTAGGATATTTGCATAACCTCACAGTTTTTCACCAACTTATTGCAGTACAGAACGCTGTATCTCGCTAAATGACATCGTGCTTTAAGGTTTCACGATGCTTGCATGCGCTTTAACGAGAATATCACAACATAGCAGTTTCGCACTTGTAACGGTACAACACGCAGTATTTGGCTTGTTCTTGCCGTTTTGTGTGCTTTCACAACATTTCACCTATCGCAGTTTCGTACTCGCAATAAAACAACACTATCTCGTTAGATGACGTTGTTTTTGGTAGTTGCACGACGCTACCTAGCTTAAACTAACATAACTCAACCTAACATAACCTTCGCACTTCTATCGTTAGAAAACGTTTTACTCGCTACTTTACATTGCTTTCTACAACATTATGACGGTTTCAAGCGCTTTCACATTAGATATCACAGTTCCCAACTTGTAAAGGTGAAAAACACTGCATCTCACTAAGTGACATTGTTTAATGCGGTTTTACGACGGTTCATACCTTAACCTAACGTAACCTAACCTAACCTAACCTAACCTTACCTAACCTAACATAACCTAACCTAACCCAACCCAACCCAACCTAACCTAACCTAACCTAACCTAACCTAACATAACCCAACCTAACCTAACCTAACCTAACCCAACCTAACCCAACCCAACCCAACCTAACCTAACCTAAGCTAACCTAACCTAAGCTAACCAAACCTAACCTAACCTAACTTAAACTAACCTAACGTAACCTAACCTAACCTAACCTATTCTAACGTAACCTAACCTTACCTGACCTAACCTAACCTAACGTAACCCAACCTAACCTAACATAACCTAACGTAACCTAACGTAACCTAACCTAACTTAACCTAACGTATCCTAACCTAACCTAACCCAACCTAACCCAACCAAACCCAACCCAACAACACCCAACCCAACCTAACCTAACCTCCTTACCTAACCTAACCAAATTATCCTTACCTAACCTAACCTAACCTAACGTAACCTAACCTAACCTGACCTAACGTAACCTAACCTAACCTAACCTAACGTAACCTAACCTAACCTAACCTAACCTAACCCAACCTAACCTAACCTAACCTAACCTAACCCAACTCAACCCAACCTAACCTAATCTAACCTAACCTAACCTAACCTAACCTAACCAAACCTAACCTAACCTAACCTAACGACGGTTGCAAGCACTTTCACATTAAGTATCGCAGTTCCCCACTTTTAATGGTGAAAAACACTGCATCTCAGTAATTGACATTGTTTAATGCGGTTTTACGACGGTTCATATCTTAACCTAACCTAACATTCGCACTTGTATCTAAAAACCCTCTATTACACTGTTTTGTTCACAATTACGATACTTGCATAACCTCAGTTTTTCACCAACTTATTGCAGTACAGAACGCTGTATCTCGCTAAATGACATTGTTCTTTAAGGTTTCACGATGCTTGCATGCGCTTTAACGAGAATATCACAATATAGCAGTTTCGCAATTGTAACGGTACAACACGCAGTATTTGGCTTGTTCATGCCGTTTTGTGTGCTTTCACATTTCACCTATCGCAGTTTAATACTAGCTATAAAACAACACTATCTCGTTAGATGACGTCTTTTTTTGTAGTTTCACGACGCTACCTAGCTTAAACTAACCTAACCTAACCTAACCTTCGCACTTCTATCGTTAGAAAACGTTTTATTCGCTACTTTACAATGTTTTCTACAAGATTACGACGGTTTCATGCGCTTTCACATTAGATATCGCAGTTCCCGACTTGTAATGGTGAAAAACACAGCATCTCACTAAGTGACATTGTTTAATGCGGTTTTAGCGCGGTTCATATCTTAACCTAACCTAACCTTACCTAACCCAACCTAACCTAACCTAACCTAACCAAAGCTTACCTAACACACCCTAACCTAACCTAACCTAACCTAACCTAACCAAACCTAACCTAACCTAACCTAACGTAACCTAACCTAACCTAACCAAACCTAACCTAACCTAACAACGTTTGCAAGCGCTTTCACATTAGATATCGCAGTTCCCGACTTGTTATGGTGAAAAACACTGCATCTCACTAAGTGACATTGTTTAATGCGGTTTTACGACGGTTCATACCTTCACCTAACGTAACCTAACCTAACCTAACCTTACCTAACCTAACCTAACCTAACCTAACCCAACCCAACCTAACCTAACCTAACCTAACCTAAACTAACCTAACCCAACCTAACCTAACCTAACCTAACCTAACCCAACCTAACCCAACCCAACCCAACCTAACCTAACCTAAGCTAACCTAACCTAAGCTAACCAAACCTAACCTAACCTAACTTAAACTAACCTAACGTAACCTAACCTAACCTAACCTATTCTAACGTAACCTAACCTTACCTGACCTAACCTAACCTAACGTAACCTAACCTAACCTAACATAACCTAACGTAACCTAACCTAACCTAACCTAACGTAACCTAACCTAACCTAACCCAACCTAACCCAACCCAACCCAACCCAACAACACCCAACCCAACCTAACCTAACCTAACCAAATTATCCTTACCTAACCTAACCTAACCTAACGTAACCTAACCTAACCTAACGTAACCTAACCTAACCTAACCTAACGTAACCTAACCTAACCTAACCTAACCTAACCCAACCTAACCTAACCTAACCTAACCTAACCCAACTCAACCCAACCTAACCTAACCTAACATAACCTAACCTAACCTACCCTAACCAAACCTAACCTAACGTAACCTAACCTAACCTAACCTAACCTAACCTAACGACGTTTGCAAGCGCTTTCACATTAGATATCGTAGTTCCCGACTTGTAATGTTGAAAAACACTACATCTCACTAAGTGACATTGTTTAATGCGGTTTTACGACGGTTGATATGTCAACCTAACCTAACATTCGCACTTGTATCTAAAGACGCTCAATTACACTGTTTCGTTCACAATTACGATATTTGCTTGACCTCACAGTTTCTCACCAACTTATTACAGTACAGAACGCTGTATCTCGCTAAATGACATCGTTCTTTAAGGTTTCACGATACTTGCATGCGCTTTACCGAGAATGTCACAACATAGCAGTTTCGCAATTGTAACGGTACAACACGCAGTATTTGGCTTGTTCATGCCGTTTTGTGTGCTTTTACAACATTTAACCTATCGCAGTTTCGTACTCGCAATAAAACAACACTATCTCGTTAGATGACGTCGTTTTTGGTGGTTTCACGACGCTACCTAGCTTAAACTAACATAACTCAACCTAACCGAACCTTCGCACTTCTATCGTTAGAAAACGTTTTACTCGCAACTTTACAATGTTTTCTACAAGATTACGACGGTTTCATGCGCTTTCACATTAGATATCGTAGTTCCCGACTTGTAATGTTGAAAAACACTACATCTCACTAAGTGACATTGTTTAATGCGGTTTTACGACGGTTGATATGTCAACCTAACCTAACATTCGCACTTGTATCTAAAGACGCTCAATTACACTGTTTCGTTCACAATTACGATATTTGCTTGACCTCACAGTTTCTCACCAACTTATTACAGTACAGAACGCTGTATCTCGCTAAATGACATCGTTCTTTAAGGTTTCACGATACTTGCATGCGCTTTACCGAGAATGTCACAACATAGCAGTTTCGCACTTGTAACGGTACAACACGCAGTATTTGGCTTGTTCATGCCGTTTTGTGTGCTTTCACAACATTTTACCTATCGCAGTTTCGTACTCGCAATAAAACAACACTATCTCGTTAGATGACGTCGTTTTTGGTGGTTTCACGACGCTACCTAGCTTAAACTAACATAACTCAACCTAACATGACCTTTGCACTTCTATCGTTAGAAAACGTTTTACTCGCTACTTTACATTGCTTTCAACAACATTACGATGGTTTCAAGCGCTTTCACATTAGATATCGCAGTTCCCAACTTGTAAAGGTGAAAAACACTGCATCTCACTAAGTGACATTGTTTAATGCGGTTTTAGCGCGGTTCATATCTTAACCTAACCTAACCTAACCTAACCCAACCTAACCTAACATAACCTAACCTAACCTAACCAAACCTAACCTAACGTAACCTAACCTAACCTAACCTAACCTAACCTAACCTAACGACGTTTGCAAGCGCTTTCACATTAGATATCGCAGTTCCCGACTTGTAATGGTGAAAAACACTGCATCTCACTAAGTGACATTGTTTAATGCGGTTTTACGACGGTTCATATCTTCACCTAACCTAACATTGGTACTTGTATTGAAAAACGCTCTATTACACTGTTTCGTTCACAATTACGATATTTGCTTAACCTCACAGTTTTTCACCAACTTATTGCAGTACAGAACGCTGTATCTCGCTAAATGACATCGTTCTTTAAGGTTTCACGATGCTTGCATGCGCTTTAACGAGGATATCGCATTATAGCAGTTTCGCACTTGTAACGGTACAACACGCAGTATCTGGCTTGTTCAAGCCATTTTGTGTACTTTCACAACATTTCACCTATTGCAGTTTCGTACATGCAATAAAACAACACTATCTCGTTAGATGACGTCCTTTTTGGTGGTCTCACGACGCTACATAGCTTAAACTAACATAACTCAAGCTAACCTTCGCACTTTTATCTTTAGAAAACGTTTTACTCGCAATTTTACATTGTTTTCTACAAGATTACGACGGTTTCATGCGCTTTCACATTAGATATCCTAGTTCCCGACTTGTAATGTTGAAAAACACTACATCTCACTAAGTGACATTGTTTAATGCGGTTTTACGACGGTTGATATCTCAACCTAACCTAACATTCGCACTTGTATCTAAATACGCTCAATTACACTGTTTCGTTCACAATTACGATATTTGCTTGACCTCACAGTTTCTCACCAACTTATTACAGTACAGAACGCTGTATCTCGCTAAATGACATCGTTCTTTAAGGTTTCACGATACTTGCATGCGCTTTAACGAAAATATCACAATAAAGCAGTTTCGCACTTGTAACGGCACAAGACGCAGTATCTGGCTAGTTCATGCCATTTTGTGTGCTTTCCCAATATTTCACCTATCGCAGTTTCGTACTCGCAGTAAAACAACACTATCTCGTTAGATGACATCGTTTTTGGTGGTTTCACGACGCTACCTAGCTCAAACTAACCGAACCTTCGCACTTCTATCGTTAGAAAACGTTTTATTCGCTACTTTACAATGTTTTCTACAAGATTACGACGGTTTCATGCGCTTTCACATTAGATATCGCAGTTCCCGACTTGTAATGGTGAAAAACACAGCATCTCACTAGGTGACATTGTTTAATGCGGTTTTAGCGCGGTTCATATCTTAACCTAACCTAACCTTACCTAACCCAACCTAACCTAACCTAACCTAACCAAACCTTACCTAACATACCCTAACCTAACCTAACCTAACCTAACCTAACCAAACCTAACCTAACCTAACCTAACGTAACCTAACCTAACCTAACCAAACCTAACCTAACCTAACGACGTTTGCAAGCGCTTTCACATTAGATATCGCAGTTCCCGACTTGTAATGGTGAAAAACACTGCATCTCACTAAGTGACATTGTTTAATGCGGTTTTACGACGGTTCATATCTTAACCTAACCTAACATTCGCACTTGTATTAAAAAACGCTCTATTACACTGTTTCGTTCACAATTAGGATATTTGCATAACCTCACAGTTTTTCACCAACTTATTGCAGTACAGAACGCTGTATCTCGCTAAATGACATCGTGCTTTAAGGTTTCACGATGCTTGCATGCGCTTTAACGAGAATATCACAACATAGCAGTTTCGCACTTGTAACGGTACAACACGCAGTATTTGGCTTGTTCATGCCGTTTTGTGTGCTTTCACAACATTTCACCTATCGCAGTTTCGTACTCGCAATAAAACAACACTATCTCGTTAGATGACGTTGTTTTTGGTAGTTGCACGACGCTACCTAGCTTAAACTAACATAACTCAACCTAACATAACCTTCGCACTTCTATCGTTAGAAAACGTTTTACTCGCTACTTTACATTGCTTTCTACAACATTACGACGGTTTCAAGCGCTTTCACATTAGATATCACAGTTCCCAACTTGTAAAGGTGAAAAACACTGCATCTCACTAAGTGACATTGTTTAATGCGGTTTTACGACGGTTCATACCTTAACCTAACGTAACCTAACCTAACCTAACCTAACCTTACCTAACCTAACCTAACCTAACCTAACCTAACCCAACCCAACCCAACCTAACCTAACCTAACCTAACCTAAACTAACATAACCCAACCTAACCTAACCTAACCTAACCTAACCCAACCTAACCCAACCCAACCCAACCTAACCTAACCTAAGCTAACCTAACCTAAGCTAACCAAACCTAACCTAACCTAACTTAAACTAACCTAACGTAACCTAACCTAACCTACCCTATTCTAACGTAACCTAACCTTACCTGACCTAACCTAACCTAACGTAACCCAACCTAACCTAACATAACCTAACGTAACCTAACGTAACCTAACCTAACTTAACCTAACGTATCCTAACCTAACCTAACCCAACCTAACCCAACCCAACCCAACCAAACAACACCCAACCCAACCTAACCTAACCTAACCTAACCTTACCTAACCTAACCAAATTATCCTTACCTAACCTAACCTAACCTAACGTAACCTAACCT
Source organism: Rhipicephalus microplus (assembly GCF_043290135.1). Lineage (NCBI taxonomy): Eukaryota > Metazoa > Arthropoda > Arachnida > Ixodida > Ixodidae > Rhipicephalus > Rhipicephalus microplus. Next base: position 3,483,518 of record NC_134701.1, read on the forward strand.
AACATAACCTAACGTAACCTAACCTAACCTAACGTAACCTAACCTAACCTAACCTAACCTAACCCAACCTAACCTAACCTAACCTAACCTAACCCAACTCAACCCAACCTAACCTAATCTAACCTAACCTAACCTAACCTAACCAAACCTAACCTAACCTAACGACGGTTGCAAGCACTTTCACATTAAGTATCGCAGTTCCCCACTTTTAATGGTGAAAAACACTGCATCTCAGTAATTGACATTGTTTAATGCGGTTTTACGACGGTTCATATCTTAACCTAACCTAACATTCGCACTTGTATCTAAAAACCCTCTATTACACTGTTTTGTTCACAATTACGATACTTGCATAACCTCAGTTTTTCACCAACTTATTGCAGTACAGAACGCTGTATCTCGCTAAATGACATTGTTCTTTAAGGTTTCACGATGCTTGCATGCGCTTTAACGAGAATATCACAATATAGCAGTTTCGCAATTGTAACGGTACAACACGCAGTATTTGGCTTGTTCACGCCGTTTTGTGTGCTTTCACATTTCACCTATCGCAGTTTAATACTAGCTATAAAACAACACTATCTCGTTAGATGACGTCTTTTTTTGTAGTTTCACGACGCTACCTAGCTTAAACTAACCTAACCTAACCTAACCTTCGCACTTCTATCGTTAGAAAACGTTTTATTCGCTACTTTACAATGTTTTCTACAAGATTACGACGGTTTCATGCGCTTTCACATTAGATATCGCAGTTCCCGACTTGTAATGGTGAAAAACACAGCATCTCACTAAGTGACATTGTTTAATGCGGTTTTAGCGCGGTTCATATCTTAACCTAACCTAACCTTACCTAACCCAACCTAACCTAACCTAACCTAACCAAAGCTTACCTAACATACCCTAACCTAACCTAACCTAACCTAACCTAACCAAACCTAACCTAACCTAACCTAACGTAACCTAACCTAACCTAACCAAACCTAACCTAACCTAACGACGTTTGCAAGCGCTTTCACATTAGATATCGCAGTTCCCGACTTGTTATGGTGAAAAACACTGCATCTCACTAAGTGACATTGTTTAATGCAGTTTTACGACGGTTCATACCTTCACCTAACGTAACCTAACCTAACCTAACCTTACCTAACCTAACCTAACCTAACCTAACCCAACCCAACCTAACCTAACCTAACCTAACCTAAACTAACCTAACCCAACCTAACCTAACCTAACCTAACCTAACCCAACCTAACCCAACCCAACCCAACCTAACCTAACCTAAGCTAACCTAACCTAAGCTAACCAAACCTAACCTAACCTAACTTAAACTAACCTAACGTAACCTAACCTAACCTAACCTATTCTAACGTAACCTAACCTTACCTGACCTAACCTAACCTAACGTAACCTAACCTAACCTAACATAACCTAACGTAACCTAACCTAACCTAACCTAACCTAACGTAACCTAACCTAACCTAACCTAACCCAACCTAACCCAACCCAACCCAACCCAACAACACCCAACCCAACCTAACCTAACCTAACCAAATTATCCTTACCTAACCTAACCTAACCTAACGTAACCTAACCTAACCTAACGTAACCTAACCTAACCTAACGTAACCTAACCTAACCTAACCTAACCTAACCTAACCCAACCTAACCTAACCTAACCTAACCTAACCCAACTCAACCCAACCTAACCTAACCTAACATAACCTAACCTAACCTACCCTAACCAAACCTAACCTAACGTAACCTAACCTAACCTAACCTAACCTAACCTAACGACGTTTGCAAGCGCTTTCACATTAGATATCGTAGTTCCCGACTTGTAATGTTGAAAAACACTACATCTCACTAAGTGACATTGTTTAATGCGGTTTTACGACGGTTGATATGTCAACCTAACCTAACATTCGCACTTGTATCTAAAGACGCTCAATTACACTGTTTCGTTCACAATTACGATATTTGCTTGACCTCAGTTTCTCACCAACTTATTACAGTACAGAACGCTGTATCTCGCTAAATGACATCGTTCTTTAAGGTTTCACGATACTTGCATGCGCTTTACCGAGAATGTCACAACATAGCAGTTTCGCAATTGTAACGGTACAACACGCAGTATTTGGCTTGTTCATGCCATTTTGTGTGCTTTCACAACATTTTACCTATCGCAGTTTCGTACTCGCAATAAAACAACACTATCTCGTTAGATGACGTCGTTTTTGGTGGTTTCACGACGCTACCTAGCTTAAACTAACATAACTCAACCTAACCGAACCTTCGCACTTCTATCGTTAGAAAACGTTTTATTCGCTACTTTACAATGTTTTCTACAAGATTACGACGGTTTCATGCGCTTTCACATTAGATATCGCAGTTCCCGACTTGTAATGGTGAAAAACACAGCATCTCACTAAGTGACATTGTTTAATGCGGTTTTAGCGCGGTTCATCACCTAACCTAACCTAACCTAACCTAACCCAACCTAACCTAACCTAACCTAACCCAACTCAACCCAACCTAACCTAATCTAACCTAACCTAACCTAACCTAACCTAACCTAACCAAACCTAACCTAACCTAACCTAACCTAACCTAACCTAACGACGGTTGCAAGCGCTTTCACATTAAATATCGCAGTTCCCCACTTTTAATGGTGAAAAACACTGCATCTCAGTAATTGACATTGTTTAATGCGGTTTTACGACGGTTCATATCTTAACCTAACCTAACATTCGCATTTGTATCTAAAAACCCTCTATTACACTGTTTTGTTCACAATTACGATACTTGCATAACCTCAGTTTTTCACCAACTTATTACAGTACAGAACGCTGTATCTCGCTAAATGACATCGTTCTTTAAGGTTTCACGATACTTGCATGCGCTTTACCGAGAATGTCACAACATAGCAGTTTCGCAATTGTAACGGTACAACACGCAGTATTTGGCTTGTTCATGCCGTTTTGTGTGCTTTTACAACATTTTACCTATCGCAGTTTCGTACTCGCAATAAAACAACACTATCTCGTTAGATGACGTCGTTTTTGGTGGTTTCACGACGCTACCTAGCTTAAACTAACATAACTCAACCTAACCGAACCTTCGCACTTCTATCGTTAGAAAACGTTTTATTCGCTACTTTACAATGTTTTCTACAAGATTACGACGGTTTCATGCGCTTTCACTTTAGATATCGCAGTTCCCGACTTGTAATGGTGAAAAACACAGCATCTCACTAAGTGACATTGTTTAATGCGGTTTTAGCGCGGTTCATATCTTAACCTAACCTAACCTTACCTAACCCAACCTAACCTAACCTAACCTAACCAAACCTTACCTAACATACCCTAACCTAACCTAACCTAACCTAACCTAACCTAACCAAACCTAACCTAACCTAACCTAACGTAACCTAACCTAACCTAACCAAACCTAACCTAACCTAACGACGTTTGCAAGCGCTTTCACATTAGATATCGCAGTTCCCGACTTGTAATGTTGAAAAACACTACATCTCACTAAGTGACATTGTTTAATGCGGTTTTACGACGGTTGATATGTCAACCTAACCTAACATTCGCACTTGTATCTAAAGACGCTCAATTACACTGTTTCGTTCACAATTACGATATTTGCTTGACCTCACAGTTTCTCACCAACTTATTACAGTACAGAACGCTGTATCTCGCTAAATGACATCGTTCTTTAAGGTTTCACGATACTTGCATGCGCTTTACCGAGAATGTCACAACATAGCAGTTTCGCAATTGTAACGGTACAACACGCAGTATTTGGCTTGTTCATGCCATTTTGTGTGCTTTCACAACATTTTACCTATCGCAGTTTTGTACTCGCAATAAAACAACACTATCTCGTTAGATGACGTCGTTTTTGGTGGTTTCACGACGCTACCCAGCTTAAACTAACATAACTCAACCTAACCGAACCTTCGCACTTCTATCGTTAGAAAACGTTTTATTCGCTACTTTACAATGTTTTCTACAAGATTACGACGGTTTCATGCGCTTTCACATTAGATATCGCAGTTCCCGACTTGTAATGGTGAAAAACACAGCATCTCACTAAGTGACATTGTTTAATGCGGTTTTAGCGCGGTTCATCACCTAACCTAACCTAACCTAACCTAACCCAACCTAACCTAACCTAACCTAACCCAACTCAACCCAACCTAACCTAATCTAACCTAACCTAACCTAACCTAACCTAACCAAACCTAACCTAACCTAACCTAACCTAACCTAACCTAACCTAACCTAACCTAACGACGGTTGCAAGCGCTTTCACATTAAATATCGCAGTTCCCCACTTTTAATGGTGAAAAACACTGCATCTCAGTAATTGACATTGTTTAATGCGGTTTTACGACGGTTCATATCTTAACCTAACCTAACATTCGCACTTGTATCTAAAAACCCTCTATTACACTGTTTTGTTCACAATTACGATACTTGCATAACCTCAGTTTTTCACCAACTTATTACAGTACAGAACGCTGTATCTCGCTAAATGACATCGTTCTTTAAGGTTTCACGATACTTGCATGCGCTTTACCGAGAATGTCACAACATAGCAGTTTCGCAATTGTAACGGTACAACACGCAGTATTTGGCTTGTTCATGCCGTTTTGTGTGCTTTTACAACATTTTACCTATCGCAGTTTCGTACTCGCAATAAAACAACACTATCTCGTTAGATGACGTCGTTTTTGGTGGTTTCACGACGCTAGCTAGCTTAAACTAACATACCTCAACCTAACCGAACCTTCGCACTTCTATCGTTAGAAAACGTTTTATTCGCTACTTTACAATGTTTTCTACAAGATTACGACGGTTTCATGCGCTTTCACTTTAGATATCGCAGTTCCCGACTTGTAATGGTGAAAAACACAGCATCTCACTAAGTGACATTGTTTAATGCGGTTTTAGCGCGGTTCATATCTTAACCTAACCTAACCTTACCTAACCCAACCTAACCTAACCTAACCTAACCAAACCTTACCTAACATACCCTAACCTAACCTAACCTAACCTAACCTAACCTAACCAAACCTAACCTAACCTAACCTAACGTAACCTAACCTAACCTAACCAAACCTAACCTAACCTAACGACGTTTGCAAGCGCTTTCACATTAGATATCGCAGTTCCCGACTTGTAATGGTGAAAAACACTGCATCTCACTAAGTGACATTGTTTAATGCGGTTTTACGACGGTTCATATCTTAACCTAACCTAACATTCGCACTTGTATTAAAAAACGCTCTATTACACTGTTTCGTTCACAATTAGGATATTTGCATAACCTCACAGTTTTTCACCAACTTATTGCAGTACAGAACGCTGTATCTCGCTAAATGACATCGTGCTTTAAGGTTTCACGATGCTTGCATGCGCTTTAACGAGAATATCACAACATAGCAGTTTCGCACTTGTAACGGTACAACACGCAGTATTTGGCTTGTTCATGCCGTTTTGTGTGCTTTCACAACATTTCACCTATCGCAGTTTCGTACTCGCAATAAAACAACACTATCTCGTTAGATGACGTTGTTTTTGGTAGTTGCACGACGCTACCTAGCTTAAACTAACATAACTCAACCTAACATAACCTTCGCACTTCTATCGTTAGAAAACGTTTTACTCGCTACTTTACATTGCTTTCTACAACATTATGACGGTTTCAAGCGCTTTCACATTAGATATCACAGTTCCCAACTTGTAAAGGTGAAAAACACTGCATCTCACTAAGTGACATTGTTTAATGCGGTTTTACGACGGTTCATACCTTAACCTAACGTAACCTAACCTAACCTAACCTAACCTTACCTAACCTAACCTAACCTAACCCAACCCAACCCAACCTAACCTAACCTAACCTAAACTAACATAACCCAACCTAACCTAACCTAACCTAACCTAACCCAACCTAACCCAACCCAACCCAACCTAACCTAACCTAAGCTAACCTAACCTAAGCTAACCAAACCTAACCTAACCTAACTTAAACTAACCTAACGTAACCTAACCTAACCTAACCTATTCTAACGTAACCTAACCTTACCTGACCTAACCTAACCTAACGTAACCCAACCTAACCTAACATAACCTAACGTAACCTAACGTAACCTAACCTAACTTAACCTAACGTATCCTAACCTAACCTAACCCAACCTAACCCAACCCAACCCAACCCAACAACACCCAACCCAACCTAACCTAACCTAACCTAACCTTACCTAACCTAACCAAATTATCCTTACCTAACCTAACCTAACCTAACGTAACCTAACCTAACCTAACCTAACGTAACCTAACCTAACCTAACCTAACGTAACCTAACCTAACCTAACCTAACCTAACCCAACCTAACCTAACCTAACCTAACCTAACCCAACTCAACCCAACCTAACCTAATCTAACCTAACCTAACCTAACCTAACCTAACCAAACCTAACCTAACCTAACCTAACCTAACCTAACGACGGTTGCAAGCACTTTCACATTAAGTATCGCAGTTCCCCACTTTTAATGGTGAAAAACACTGCATCTCAGTAATTGACATTGTTTAATGCGGTTTTACGACGGTTCATATCTTAACCTAACCTAACATTCGCGCTTGTATCTAAAAACCCTCTATTACACTGTTTTGTTCACAATTACGATACTTGCATAACCTCAGTTTTTCACCAACTTATTGCAGTACAGAACGCTGTATCTCGCTAAATGACATTGTTCTTTAAGGTTTCACGATGCTTGCATGCGCTTTAACGAGAATATCACAATATAGCAGTTTCGCAATTGTAACGGTACAACACGCAGTATTTGGCTTGTTCATGCCGTTTTGTGTGCTTTCACATTTCACCTATCGCAGTTTAATACTAGCTATAAAACAACACTATCTCGTTAGATGACGTCTTTTTTTGTAGTTTCACGACGCTACCTAGCTTAAACTAACCTAACCTAACCTAACCTTCGCACTTCTATCGTTAGAAAACGTTTTATTCGCTACTTTACAATGTTTTCTACAAGATTACGACGGTTTCATGCGCTTTCACATTAGATATCGCAGTTCCCGACTTGTAATGGTGAAAAACACAGCATCTCACTAAGTGACATTGTTTAATGCGGTTTTAGCGCGGTTCATATCTTAACCTAACCTAACCTTACCTAACCCAACCTAACCTAACCTAACCTAACCAAAGCTTACCTAACATACCCTAACCTAACCTAACCTAACCTAACCTAACCAAACCTAACCTAACCTAACCTAACGTAACCTAACCTAACCTAACCAAACCTAACCTAACCTAACGACGTTTGCAAGCGCTTTCACATTAGATATCGCAGTTCCCGACTTGTTATGGTGAAAAACACTGCATCTCACTAAGTGACATTGTTTAATGCGGTTTTACGACGGTTCATACCTTCACCTAACGTAACCTAACCTAACCTAACCTAACCTTACCTAACCTAACCTAACCTAACCTAACCTAACCCAACCCAACCTAACCTAACCTAACCTAACCTAAACTAACCTAACCCAACCTAACCTAACCTAACCTAACCCAACCTAACCCAACCCAACCCAACCTAACCTAACCTAAGCTAACCTAACCTAAGCTAACCAAACCTAACCTAACCTAACTTAAACTAACCTAACGTAACCTAACCTAACCTAACCTATTCTAACGTAACCTAACCTTACCTGACCTAACCTAACCTAACGTAACCTAACCTAACCTAACATAACCTAACGTAACCTAACCTAACCTAACCTAACGTAACCTAACCTAACCTAACCCAACCTAACCCAACCCAACCCAACCCAACAACACCCAACCCAACCTAACCTAACCTAACCAAATTATCCTTACCTAACGTAACCTAACCTAACGTAACCTAACCTAACCTAACGTAACCTAACCTAACCTAACCTAACCTAACCTAACCCAACCTAACCTAACCTAACCTAACCCAACTCAACCCAACCTAACCTAACCTAACATAACCTAACCTAACCTAACCTACCCTAACCAAACCTAACCTAACGTAACCTAACCTAACCTAACCTAACCTAACGACGTTTGCAAGCGCTTTCACATTAGATATCGTAGTTCCCGACTTGTAATGTTGAAAAACACTACATCTCACTAAGTGACATTGTTTAATGCGGTTTTACGACGGTTGATATGTCAACCTAACCTAACATTCGCACTTGTATCTAAAGACGCTCAATTACACTGTTTCGTTCACAATTACGATATTTGCTTGACCTCACAGTTTCTCACCAACTTATTACAGTACAGAACGCTGTATCTCGCTAAATGACATCGTTCTTTAAGGTTTCACGATACTAGCATGCGCTTTACCGAGAATGTCACAACATAGCAGTTTCGCAATTGTAACGGTACAACACGCAGTATTTGGCTTGTTCATGCCATTTTGTGTGCTTTCACAACATTTTACCTATCGCAGTTTCGTACTCGCAATAAAACAACACTATCTCGTTAGATGACGTCGTTTTTGGTGGTTTCACGACGCTACCTAGCTTAAACTAACATAACTCAACCTAACCGAACCTTCGCACTTCTATCGTTAGAAAACGTTTTATTCGCTACTTTACAATGTTTTCTACAAGATTACGACGGTTTCATGCGCTTTCACATTAGATATCGCAGTTCCCGACTTGTAATGGTGAAAAACACAGCATCTCACTAAGTGACATTGTTTAATGCGGTTTTAGCGCGGTTCATCACCTAACCTAACCTAACCTAACCTAACCCAACCTAACCTAACCTAACCTAACCCAACTCAACCCAACCTAACCTAATCTAACCTAACCTAACCTAACCTAACCTAACCTAACCAAACCTAACCTAACCTAACCTAACCTAACCTAACCTAACGACGGTTGCAAGCGCTTTCACATTAAATATCGCAGTTCCCCACTTTTAATGGTGAAAAACACTGCATCTCAGTAATTGACATTGTTTAATGCGGTTTTACGACGGTTCATATCTTAACCTAACCTAACATTCGCATTTGTATCTAAAAACCCTCTATTACACTGTTTTGTTCACAATTACGATACTTGCATAACCTCAGTTTTTCACCAACTTATTACAGTACAGAACGCTGTATCTCGCTAAATGACATCGTTCTTTAAGGTTTCACGATACTTGCATGCGCTTTACCGAGAATGTCACAACATAGCAGTTTCGCAATTGTAACGGTACAACACGCAGTATTTGGCTTGTTCATGCCGTTTTGTGTGCTTTTACAACATTTTACCTATCGCAGTTTCGTACTCGCAATAAAACAACACTATCTCGTTAGATGACGTCGTTTTTGGTGGTTTCACGACGCTACCTAGCTTAAACTAACATAACTCAACCTAACCGAACCTTCGCACTTCTATCGTTAGAAAACGTTTTATTCGCTACTTTACAATGTTTTCTACAAGATTACGACGGTTTCATGCGCTTTCACTTTAGATATCGCAGTTCCCGACTTGTAATGGTGAAAAACACAGCATCTCACTAAGTGACATTGTTTAATGCGGTTTTAGCGCGGTTCATATCTTAACCTAACCTAACCTTACCTAACCCAACCTAACCTAACCTAACCTAACCAAACCTTACCTAACATACCCTAACCTAACCTAACCTAACCTAACCTAACCTAACCAAACCTAACCTAACCTAACCTAACGTAACCTAACCTAACCTAACCAAACCTAACCTAACCTAACGACGTTTGCAAGCGCTTTCACATTAGATATCGCAGTTCCCGACTTGTAATGTTGAAAAACACTACATCTCACTAAGTGACATTGTTTAATGCGGTTTTACGACGGTTGATATGTCAACCTAACCTAACATTCGCACTTGTATCTAAAGACGCTCAATTACACTGTTTCGTTCACAATTACGATATTTGCTTGACCTCACAGTTTCTCACCAACTTATTACAGTACAGAACGCTGTATCTCGCTAAATGACATCGTTCTTTAAGGTTTCACGATACTTGCATGCGCTTTACCGAGAATGTCACAACATAGCAGTTTCGCAATTGTAACGGTACAACACGCAGTATTTGGCTTGTTCATGCCATTTTGTGTGCTTTCACATTTTACCTATCGCAGTTTTGTACTCGCAATAAAACAACACTATCTCGTTAGATGACGTCGTTTTTGGTGGTTTCACGACGCTACCTAGCTTAAACTAACATAACTCAACCTAACCGAACCTTCGCACTTCTATCGTTAGAAAACGTTTTATTCGCTACTTTACAATGTTTTCTACAAGATTACGACGGTTTCATGCGCTTTCACATTAGATATCGCAGTTCCCGACTTGTAATGGTGAAAAACACAGCATCTCACTAAGTGACATTGTTTAATGCGGTTTTAGCGCGGTTCATCACCTAACCTAACCTAACCTAACCTAACCCAACCTAACCTAACCTAACCTAACCCAACTCAACCCAACCTAACCTAATCTAACCTAACCTAACCTAACCTAACCTAACCAAACCTAACCTAACCTAACCTAACCTAACCTAACCTAACCTAACCTAACCTAACGACGGTTGCAAGCGCTTTCACATTAAATATCGCAGTTCCCCACTTTTAATGGTGAAAAACACTGCATCTCAGTAATTGACATTGTTTAATGCGGTTTTACGACGGTTCATATCTTAACCTAACCTAACATTCGCACTTGTATCTAAAAACCCTCTATTACACTGTTTTGTTCACAATTACGATACTTGCATAACCTCAGTTTTTCACCAACTTATTACAGTACAGAACGCTGTATCTCGCTAAATGACATCGTTCTTTAAGGTTTCACGATACTTGCATGCGCTTTACCGAGAATGTCACAACATAGCAGTTTCGCAATTGTAACGGTACAACACGCAGTATTTGGCTTGTTCATGCCGTTTTGTGTGCTTTTACAACATTTTACCTATCGCAGTTTCGTACTCGCAATAAAACAACACTATCTCGTTAGATGACGTCGTTTTTGGTGGTTTCACGACGCTAGCTAGCTTAAACTAACATACCTCAACCTAACCGAACCTTCGCACTTCTATCGTTAGAAAACGTTTTATTCGCTACTTTACAATGTTTTCTACAAGATTACGACGGTTTCATGCGCTTTCACTTTAGATATCGCAGTTCCCGACTTGTAATGGTGAAAAACACAGCATCTCACTAAGTGACATTGTTTAATGCGGTTTTAGCGCGGTTCATATCTTAACCTAACCTAACCTTACCTAACCCAACCTAACCTAACCTAACCTAACCAAACCTTACCTAACATACCCTAACCTAACCTAACCTAACCTAACCTAACCTAACCAAACCTAACCTAACCTAACCTAACGTAACCTAACCTAACCTAACCAAACCTAACCTAACCTAACGACGTTTGCAAGCGCTTTCACATTAGATATCGCAGTTCCCGACTTGTAATGGTGAAAAACACTGCATCTCACTAAGTGACATTGTTTAATGCGGTTTTACGACGGTTCATATCTTAACCTAACCTAACATTCGCACTTGTATTAAAAAACGCTCTATTACACTGTTTCGTTCACAATTAGGATATTTGCATAACCTCACAGTTTTTCACCAACTTATTGCAGTACAGAACGCTGTATCTCGCTAAATGACATCGTGCTTTAAGGTTTCACGATGCTTGCATGCGCTTTAACGAGAATATCACAACATAGCAGTTTCGCACTTGTAACGGTACAACACGCAGTATTTGGCTTGTTCATGCCGTTTTGTGTGCTTTCACAACATTTCACCTATCGCAGTTTCGTACTCGCAATAAAACAACACTATCTCGTTAGATGACGTTGTTTTTGGTAGTTGCACGACGCTACCTAGCTTAAACTAACATAACTCAACCTAACATAACCTTCGCACTTCTATCGTTAGAAAACGTTTTACTCGCTACTTTACATTGCTTTCTACAACATTATGACGGTTTCAAGCGCTTTCACATTAGATATCACAGTTCCCAACTTGTAAAGGTGAAAAACACTGCATCTCACTAAGTGACATTGTTTAATGCGGTTTTACGACGGTTCATACCTTAACCTAACGTAACCTAACCTAACCTAACCTAACCTTACCTAACCTAACCTAACCTAACCCAACCCAACCCAACCTAACCTAACCTAACCTAAACTAACATAACCCAACCTAACCTAACCTAACCTAACCTAACCCAACCTAACCCAACCCAACCCAACCTAACCTAACCTAAGCTAACCTAACCTAAGCTAACCAAACCTAACCTAACCTAACTTAAACTAACCTAACGTAACCTAACCTAACCTAACCTATTCTAACGTAACCTAACCTTACCTGACCTAACCTAACCTAACGTAACCCAACCTAACCTAACATAACCTAACGTAACCTAACGTAACCTAACCTAACTTAACCTAACGTATCCTAACCTAACCTAACCCAACCTAACCCAACCCAACCCAACCCAACAACACCCAACCCAACCTAACCTAACCTAACCTAACCTTACCTAACCTAACCAAATTATCCTTACCTAACCTAACCTAACCTAACGTAACCTAACCTAACCTAACCTAACGTAACCTAACCTAACCTAACCTAACGTAACCTAACCTAACCTAACCTAACCTAACCCAACCTAACCTAACCTAACCTAACCTAACCCAACTCAACCCAACCTAACCTAATCTAACCTAACCTAACCTAACCTAACCTAACCAAACCTAACCTAACCTAACCTAACCTAACCTAACGACGGTTGCAAGCACTTTCACATTAAGTATCGCAGTTCCCCACTTTTAATGGTGAAAAACACTGCATCTCAGTAATTGACATTGTTTAATGCGGTTTTACGACGGTTCATATCTTAACCTAACCTAACATTCGCGCTTGTATCTAAAAACCCTCTATTACACTGTTTTGTTCACAATTACGATACTTGCATAACCTCAGTTTTTCACCAACTTATTGCAGTACAGAACGCTGTATCTCGCTAAATGACATTGTTCTTTAAGGTTTCACGATGCTTGCATGCGCTTTAACGAGAATATCACAATATAGCAGTTTCGCAATTGTAACGGTACAACACGCAGTATTTGGCTTGTTCATGCCGTTTTGTGTGCTTTCACATTTCACCTATCGCAGTTTAATACTAGCTATAAAACAACACTATCTCGTTAGATGACGTCTTTTTTTGTAGTTTCACGACGCTACCTAGCTTAAACTAACCTAACCTAACCTAACCTTCGCACTTCTATCGTTAGAAAACGTTTTATTCGCTACTTTACAATGTTTTCTACAAGATTACGACGGTTTCATGCGCTTTCACATTAGATATCGCAGTTCCCGACTTGTAATGGTGAAAAACACAGCATCTCACTAAGTGACATTGTTTAATGCGGTTTTAGCGCGGTTCATATCTTAACCTAACCTAACCTTACCTAACCCAACCTAACCTAACCTAACCTAACCAAAGCTTACCTAACATACCCTAACCTAACCTAACCTAACCTAACCTAACCAAACCTAACCTAACCTAACCTAACGTAACCTAACCTAACCTAACCAAACCTAACCTAACCTAACGACGTTTGCAAGCGCTTTCACATTAGATATCGCAGTTCCCGACTTGTTATGGTGAAAAACACTGCATCTCACTAAGTGACATTGTTTAATGCGGTTTTACGACGGTTCATACCTTCACCTAACGTAACCTAACCTAACCTAACCTAACCTTACCTAACCTAACCTAACCTAACCTAACCTAACCCAACCCAACCTAACCTAACCTAACCTAACCTAAACTAACCTAACCCAACCTAACCTAACCTAACCTAACCCAACCTAACCCAACCCAACCCAACCTAACCTAACCTAAGCTAACCTAACCTAAGCTAACCAAACCTAACCTAACCTAACTTAAACTAACCTAACGTAACCTAACCTAACCTAACCTATTCTAACGTAACCTAACCTTACCTGACCTAACCTAACCTAACGTAACCTAACCTAACCTAACATAACCTAACGTAACCTAACCTAACCTAACCTAACGTAACCTAACCTAACCTAACCCAACCTAACCCAACCCAACCCAACCCAACAACACCCAACCCAACCTAACCTAACCTAACCAAATTATCCTTACCTAACGTAACCTAACCTAACGTAACCTAACCTAACCTAACGTAACCTAACCTAACCTAACCTAACCTAACCTAACCCAACCTAACCTAACCTAACCTAACCTAACCCAACTCAACCCAACCTAACCTAACCTAACATAACCTAACCTAACCTAACCTACCCTAACCAAACCTAACCTAACGTAACCTAACCTAACCTAACCTAACCTAACGACGTTTGCAAGCGCTTTCACATTAGATATCGTAGTTCCCGACTTGTAATGTTGAAAAACACTACATCTCACTAAGTGACATTGTTTAATGCGGTTTTACGACGGTTGATATGTCAACCTAACCTAACATTCGCACTTGTATCTAAAGACGCTCAATTACACTGTTTCGTTCACAATTACGATATTTGCTTGACCTCACAGTTTTTCACCAACTTATTACAGTACAGAACGCTGTATCTCGCTAAATGACATCGTTCTTTAAGGTTTCACGATACTAGCATGCGCTTTACCGAGAATGTCACAACATAGCAGTTTCGCAATTGTAACGGTACAACACGCAGTATTTGGCTTGTTCATGCCATTTTGTGTGCTTTCACAACATTTTACCTATCGCAGTTTCGTACTCGCAATAAAACAACACTATCTCGTTAGATGACGTCGTTTTTGGTGGTTTCACGACGCTACCTAGCTTAAACTAACATAACTCAACCTAACCGAACCTTCGCACTTCTATCGTTAGAAAACGTTTTATTCGCTACTTTACAATGTTTTCTACAAGATTACGACGGTTTCATGCGCTTTCACATTAGATATCGCAGTTCCCGACTTGTAATGGTGAAAAACACAGCATCTCACTAAGTGACATTGTTTAATGCGGTTTTAGCGCGGTTCATATCCTAACCTAACCTAACCTAACCTAACCCAACCTAACCTAACCTAACCTAACCCAACTCAACCCAACCTAACCTAATCTAACCTAACCTAACCTAACCTAACCTAACCTAACCAAACCTAACCTAACCTAACCTAACCTAACCTAACGACGGTTGCAAGCGCTTTCACATTAAATATCGCAGTTCCCCACTTTTAATGGTGAAAAACACTGCATCTCAGTAATTGACATTGTTTAATGCGGTTTTACGACGGTTCATACCTTAACCTAACCTAACATTCGCACTTGTATCTAAAAACCCTCTATTACACTGTTTTGTTCACAATTACGATACTTGCATAACCTCAGTTTTTCACCAACTTATTACAGTACAGAACGCTGTATCTCGCTAAATGACATCGTTCTTTAAGGTTTCACGATACTTGCATGCGCTTTACCGAGAATGTCACAACATAGCAGTTTCGCAATTGTAACGGTACAACACGCAGTATTTGGCTTGTTCATGCCGTTTTGTGTGCTTTTACAACATTTTACCTATCGCAGTTTCGTACTCGCAATAAAACAACACAATCTCGTTAGATGACCTCCTTTTTGGTGGTCTCACGACGCTACATAGCTTAAACTAACATAACTCAAGCTAACCTTCGCACTTCTATCTTTAGAAAACGTTTTACTCGCAATTTTACATAGTTTTCTACAAGATTACGACGGTTTCATGCGCTTTCACATTAGATATCCTAGTTCCCGACTTGTAATGTTGGAAAACACATCTCACTAAGTGACTTTGTTTAATGCGGTTTTACGACGGTTGATATCTCAACCTAACCTAACATTCGCACTTGTATCTAAATACGCTCAATTACACTGTTTCGTTCACAATTACGATATTTGCTTGACCTCACAGTTTCTCACCAACTTATTACAGTACAGAACGCTGTATCTCGCTAAATGACATCGTTCTTTAAGGTTTCACGATACTTGCATGCGCTTTAACGAAAATATCACAATAAAGCAGTTTCGCACTTGTAACGGCACAAGACGCAGTATCTGGCTAGTTCATGCCATTTTGTGTGCTTTCCCAATATTTCACCTATCGCAGTTTCGTACTCGCAATAAAACAACACTATCTCGTTAGATGACATCGTTTTTGGTGGTTTCACGACGCTACCTAGCTCAAACTAACCGAACCTTCGCACTTCTGTCGTTAGAAAACGTTTTATTCGCTACTTTACAATGTTTTCTACAAGATTACGACGGTTTCATGCGCTTTCACATTAGATATCGCAGTTCCCGACTTGTAATGGTGAAAAACACAGCATCTCACTAAGTGACATTGTTTAATGCGGTTTTAGCGCGGTTCATATCTTAACCTAACCTAACCTTACCTAACCCAACCTAACCTAACCTAACCTAACCAAACCTAACCTAACCTAACCAAACCTAACCTAACATAACCTAACCTAACCAAACCTAACCTAACGTAACCTAACCTAACCTAACCTAACCTAACGACGTTTGCAAGCGCTTTCACATTAGATATCGCAGTTCCCGACTTGTAATGGTGAAAAACGCTGCATCTCACTAAGTGACATTGTTTAATGCGGTTTTACGACGGTTCATACCTTCACCTAACCTAACATTGGTACTTGTATTGAAAAACGCTCTATTACACTGTTTCGTTCACAATTACGATATTTGCATAACCTCACAGTTTTTCACCAATTATTGCAGTACAGAACGCTGTATCTCGCTAAATGACATCGTTCTTTAAGGTTTCACGATGCTTGCATGCGCTTTAACGAGAATATCACATTATAGCAGTTTCGCACTTGTAACGGTACAACACGCAGTATCTGGCTTGTTCAAGCCGTTTTGTGTCCTTTCACAACATTTCACCTATTGCAGTTTCGTACATGCAATAAAACAACACTATCTCGTTAGATGACGTCCTTTTTGGTGGTCTCACGACGCTACATAGCTTAAACTAACATAACTCAAGCTAACCTTCGCACTTTTATCTTTAGAAAACGTTTTACTCGCAATTTTACAATGTTTTCTACAAGAGTACGACGGTTTCATGCGCTTTCACATTAGATATCCTAGTTCCCGACTTGTAATGTTGAAAAACACTACATCTCACTAAGTGACATTGTTTAATGCGGTTTTACGACGGTTGATATCTCAACCTAACCTAACATTCGCACTTGTATCTAAATACGCTCAATTACACTGTTTCGTTCACAATTACGATATTTGCTTGACCTCACAGTTTCTCACCAACTTATTACAGTACAGAACGCTGTATCTCGCTAAATGACATCGTTCTTTAAGGTTTCACGATACTTGCATGCGCTTTAACGAAAATATCACAATAAAGCAGTTTCGCACTTGTAACGGCACAAGACGCAGAATCTGGCTAGTTCATGCCATTTTGTGTGCTTTCCCAATATTTCACCTATCGCAGTTTCGTACTCGCAGTAAAACAACACTATCTCGTTAGATGACATCGTTTTTGGTGGTTTCACGACGCTACCTAGCTCAAAATAACCGAACCTTCGCACTTCTATCGTTAGAAAACGTTTTATTCGCTACTTTACAATGTTTTCTACAAGATTACGACCGTTTCATGCGCTTTCACATTAGATATCGCAGTTCCCGACTTGTAATGGTGAAAAACACAGCATCTCACTAAGTGACATTGTTTAATGCGGTTTTAGCGCGGTTCATATCTTAACCTAACCTAACCTTGCCTAACCCAACCTAACCTAACCTAACCTAACCAAACCTAACCAAACCTAACGTAACCTAACCTAACCTAACCTAACCAAACCTAACCTAACCTAACGACGTTTGCAAGCGCTTTCACATTAGATATCGCAGTTCCCGACTTGTAATGGTGAAAAACACTGCATCTCAGTAATTGACATTGTTTAATGCGGTTTTACGACGGTTCGTATCTTAACCTAACCTAACATTCGCACTTGTATCTAAAAACCCTCTATTACACTGTTTTGTTCACAATTACGATACTTGCATAACCTCAGTTTTTCACCAACTTATTGCAGTACAGAACGCTGTATCTCGCTAAATGACATTGTTCTTTAAGGTTTCACGATGCTTGCATGCGCTTTAACGAGAATGTCACAACATAGCAGTTTCGCAATTGTAACGGTACAACACGCAGTATTTGGCTTGTTCATGCCATTTTGTGTGCTTTCACAACATTTTACCTATCGCAGTTTCGTACTCGCAATAAAACAACACTATCTCGTTAGATGACGTCGTTTTTGGTGGTTTCACGACGCTACCTAGCTTAATTTAACATAACTCAACCTAACCGAACCTTCGCACTTCTATCGTTAGAAAACGTTTTATTCGCTACTTTACAATGTTTTCTACAAGATTACGACGGTTTCATGCGCTTTCACATTAGATATCGCAGTTCCCGACTTGTAATGGTGAAAAACACAGCATCTCACTAAGTGACATTGTTTAATGCGGTGTTAGCGCGGTTCATATCCTAATCTAACCTAACCTTACCTAACCCAACCTAACCTAACCTAACCTAACCAAACCTAACCTAACCTAACCCAACCTAATCTAACCTAACCTAACCTAACCTAACCTAACCAAACATAACCTAACGTAACCTAACCTAACCTAACCTAACCTAACCTAACGACGTTTGCAAGCGCTTTCACATTAGATATCGCAGTTCCCGACTTGTAATGGTGAAAAACACTGCATCTCACTAAGTGACATTGTTTAATGCGGTTTTACGACGGTTCATATCTTCACCTAACCCAACATTGGTACTTGTATTGAAAAACGCTCTATTACACTGTTTCGTTCACAATTACGATATTTGCATAACCTCACAGTTTTTCACCAACTTATTGCAGTACAGAACGCTGTATCTCGCTAAATGACATCGTTCTTTAAGGTTTCACGATGCTTGCATGCGCTTTAACGAGAATATCACATTATAGCAGTTTCGCACTTGTAACGGTACAACACGCAGTATCTGGCTTGTTCAAGCCGTTTTGTGTACTTTCACAACATTTCACCTATTGCAGTTTCGTACATGCAATAAAACAACACTATCTCGTTAGATGACGTCCTTTTTGGTGGTCTCACGACGCTACATAGCTTCAACTAACATAACTCAAGCTAACCTTCGCACTTTTATCTTTAGAAAACGTTTTACTCGCCACTTTACAATGTTTTCTACAAGATTACGACGGTTTCATGCGCTTTCACATTAGATATCGTAGTTCCCTACTTGTAATGTTGAAAAACACTACATCTCACTAAGTGACATTGTTTAATGCGGTTTTACGACGGTTGATATCTCAACCTAACCTAACATTCGCACTTGTATCTAAATACGCTCAATTACACTGTTTCGTTCACAATTACAATATTTGCTTGACCTCACAGTTTCTCACCAACTTATTACAGTACAGAACGCTGTATCTCGCTAAATGACATCGTTCTTTAAGGTTTCACGATACTTGCATGCGCTTTAACGAAAATATCACAATAAAGCAGTTTCGCACTTGTAACGGCACAAGACGCAGTATCTGGCTAGTTCATGCCATTTTGTGTGCTTTCCCAATATTCCACCTATCGCAGTTTCGTACTCGCAGTAAAACAACACTATCTCGTTAGATGACATCGTTTTTGGTGGTTTCACGACGCTACCTAGCTCAAACTAACCGAACCTTCGCACTTCTATCGTTAGAAAACGTTTTATACGCTACTTTACAATGTTTTCTACAAGATTACGACGGTTTCATGCGTTTTCACATTAGATATCGCAGTTCCCGACTTGTAATGGTGAAAAAGACAGCATCTCACTGACATTGTTTAATGCGGTTTTAGCGCGGTTCATATCTTAACCTAACCTAACCTTACCTAACCCAACCTAACCTAACCTAACCTAACCAAAGCTTACCTAACATACTCTAACCTAACCTAACCTAACCTAACCTAACCTAACCAAACCTAACCTAACCTAACCTAACGTAACCTAACCTAACCAAACCTAACCTAACCTAACGACGTTTGCAAGCGCTTTCACATTAGATATCGCAGTTCCCGACTTGTTATGGTGAAAAACACTGCATCTCACTAAGTGACATTGTTTAATGCGGTTTTACGACGGTTCATATCTTAACCTAACCTAGCATTCGCACTTGTATTAAAAAACGCTCTGTTACACTGTTTCGTTCACAATTAGGAAATTTGCATAACCTCACAGTTTTTCACCAACTTATTGCAGTACAGAACGCTGTATCTCGCTAAATGACATCGTTCTTTAAGGTCTCACGATGCTTGCATGCGCTTACTCGAGAATATCACAACATAGCAGTTTCGCACTTGTAACGGTACAACACGCAGTATTTGGCTTGTTCATGCCGTTTTGTGTGCTTTCACAACATTTCACCTATCGCAGTTTCGTACTCGCAATAAAACAACACTATCTCGTTAGATGACGTTGTTTTTGGTAGTTGCACGACGCTACCTAGCTTAAACTAACATAACTCAACCTAACATAACCTTCGCACTTCTATCGTTAGAAAACGTTTTACTCGCTACTTTACATTGCTTTCTACAACATTATGACTGTTTCAAGCGCTTTCACATTAGATATCACAGTTCCCAATTTGTAAAGGTGAAAAACACTGCATCTCACTAAGTGACATTGTTTAATGCGGTTTTACGACGGTTCATACCATAACCTAACGTAACCTAACCTAACCTAACCTAACCTTACCTAACCTAACCTAACCTAACCTAACCTAACCCAACCCAACCCAACCTAACCTAACCTAACCTAACCTAAACTAACCTAACCCAACCTAACCTAACCTAACCCAACCTAACCCAACCCAACCCAACCTAACCTGACCTAAGCTAACCTAACCTAAGCTAACCAAACCTAACCTAACCTAACTTAAACTAACCTAACGTAACCTAACCTAACCTAACCTATTCTAACGTAACCTAACCTAACCTAACCAAACCTAACCTAACCTAACGACGTTTGCAAGCGCTTTCACATTAGATATCGCAGTTCCCGACTTGTTATGGTGAAAAACACTGCATCTCACTAAGTGACATTGTTTAATGCGGTTTTACGACGGTTCATATCTTAACCTAACCTAACATTCGCACTTGTATCTAAAAACCCTCTATTACACTGTTTTGTTCACAATTACGATACTTGCATAACCTCAGTTTTTCACCAACTTATTGCAGTACAGAACGCTGTATCTCGCTAAATGACATTGTTCTTTAAGGTTTCACGATGCTTGCATGCGCTTTAACGAGAATATCACAATATAGCAGTTTCGCACTTGTAACGGTAGAACACGCAGTATTTGGCTTGTTCATGCCGTTTTGTGTGCTTTCACAACATTTCACCTATCGCAGTTTAATACTCGCTATAAAACAACACTATCTCGTTAGATGACGTCGTTTTTGGTAGTTTCACGACGCTACCTAGCTTAAACTAACCTAACCTAACCTAACCTTCGCACTTCTATCGTTAGAAAACGTTTTACTCGCCACTTTACATTGCTTTCTACAACATTACGACGGTTTCAAGCGCTTTCACATTAGATATCGCAGTTCCCAACTTGTAAAGGTGAAAAATACTGCATCTCACTAAGTGACATTGTTTAATGCGGTTTTAGCGCGGTTCATATCCTAACCGAACCTAACCTAACCTAACCTAACCCAACCTAACCTAACATAACCTAACCTAACCTAACCTAACCAAACCTAACCTAACGTAACCTAACCTAACCTAACCTAACCTAACCTAACGACGTTTGCAAGCGCTTTCACATTAGATATCGCAGTTCCCGACTTGTAATGGTGAAAAACACTGCATCTCACTAAGTGACATTGTTTAATGCGGTTTTACGACGGTTCATATCTTAACCTAACCTAACATTGGTACTTGTATTGAAAAACGCTCTATTACACTGTTTCGTTCACAATTACGATATTTGCATAACCTCACAGTTTTTCACCAACTTATTGCAGTACAGAACGCTGTATCTCGCTAAATGGCATCGTTCTTTAAGGTTTCACGATGCTTGCATGCGCTTTAACGAGAATATCACAATATAGCAGTTTCGCACTTGTAACGGTAGAACACGCAGTATTTGGCTTGATCATGCCGTTTTGTGTGCTTTCACAACATTTCACCTATCGCAGTTTAATACTCGCATTAAAACAACACTATCTCGTTAGATGACGTCGTTTTTGGTAGTTTCACGACGCTACCTAGCTTAAACTAACCTAACCTAACCTTCGCACTTCTATCGTTAGAAAACGTTTTACTCGAGACTTTGCAATGTTTTCTACAACATTATGACTGTTTCAAGCGCTTTCACATTAGATATCACAGTTCCCAACTTGTAAAGGTGAAAAACACTGCATCTCACTAAGTGACATTGTTTAATGTGGTTTTACGACGGTTTATACCTTAACCTAACGTAACCTAACCTAACCTAACCTAACCTTACCTAACCTAACCTAACCTAACCTAACCTAACCTAACCCAACCCAACCCAACCTAACCTAACCTAACCTAAACTAACCTAACCCAACCTAACCTAACCTAACCTAACCCAACCTAACCCAACCCAACCCAACCTAACCTAACCTAAGCTAACCTAACCTAAGCTAACCAAACCCAACAACACCCAACCCAACCTAACCTCACCTAACCTAACCTTACCTAACCTAACCAAATTATCCTTACCTAACCTAACCTAACCTAACGTAACCTAACCTAACCTAACCTAACATAACCTAACCTAACCTAACCTAACGTAACCTAACCTAACCTAACCTAACCCAACCTAACCTAACCTAACCTAACCCAACTCAACCCAACCTAACCTAATCTAACCTAACCTAACCTAACCTAACCAAACCTAACCTAACCTAACCTAACCTAACCTACCTAACCTAACCTAACGACGGTTGCAAGCGCTTTCACATTAAATATCGCAGTTCCCCACTTTTAATGGTGAAAAACACTGCATCTCAGTAATTGACATTGTTTAATGCGGTTTTACGACGGTTCATATCTTAACCTAACCTAACATTCGCACTTGTATCTAAAAACCCTCTATTACACTGTTTTGTTCACAATTACGATACTTGCATAACCTCAGTTTTTCACCAACTTATTGCAGTACAGAACGCTGTATCTCGCTAAATGACATTGTTCTTTAAGGTTTCACGATGCTTGCATGCGCTTTAACGAGAATATCACAATATAGCAGTTTCGCACTTGTAACGGTATAACACGCAGTATTTGGCTTGTTCATGCCGTTTTGTGTGCTTTCACAACATTTCACCTATCGCAGTTTAATACTCGCTATAAAACAGCACTATCTCGTTAGATGACGTCGTTTTTGGTAGTTTCACGACGCTACCTAGCCTAAACTAACCTAACCTAACCTAACCTTCGCACTTCTATCGTTAGAAAACGTTTTACTCGCCACTTTACAATGTTTTCTACAACATTACGACGGTTTCATGCGCTTTCACATTAGATATCGTAGTTCCCGACTTGTAATGTTGAAAAACACTACATCTCACTAAGTGACATTGTTTAATGCGGTCTTACGACGGTTGATATGTCAACCTAACCTAACATTCGCACTTGTATCTAAAGACGCTCAATTACACTTTTTCGTTCACAATTACGATATTTGCTTGACCTCACAGTTTCTCACCAACTTATTACAGTACAGAACGCTGTATCTCGCTAAATGACATCGTTCTTTAAGATCGACGTATGTAACTGCGCGGTAGTAAACACGGACGACAAGAAGATACAAGGACAAGCGCAGACTATCAACTGAAGGTTTATTTTTCACAAACCACATATATATGACTGAAACAGAAACAGAAAACACAAAAATCAACAAAAACTGATGACTTAGCACTTAACAATCGACAAAACGTGAACGTTTGACAAAAGCAGATTCAAGGACCATGTGCGCCACTTGCCAGATACCGTAGCTCTTTATCTAAAAGAGCTAACGACGGTTTGCTGACGCAGTGTTCTGGTTCCCGTGCCATTTTTTCCGCTTCGACGATCATACGACTATGATCGTCTTTGTGCCTGAACATTACGACCGTGCTTTCGAACTGCGCAAGGCAGCCACACCTACTGATGTGCTGAGCTAAAAAACCCTCATTGCCCGTGCGCACATTGCGTGCGTGCTCGCGCAGGCGCTCATTTAGGCATCTCCCAGTCTGCCCGATGTAACACGCACCACAAGATAGCGGAATTCTATATACTACATTCATGTCACATCTGACAAACTGGGTTTTATGCCTGACAATGCAAGCTTGTTTGGGCCTATTGTTTACACATGTCATTTTGGCTAGCTGAGAGAGCTTGTAAGGTGCCGAAAAAACGACCTTTACGCCCATGCGCTGACCGAGCTTTTTTATCTTGTGAGATAGCTGGTGCTTGTAAGGGATTACCGCGACTTTGTCACGTTTGCTTTTGTCTCTATCATTAGTGCTCTCTCTGCTTCTGGGCTTTTTCTTCTTTTTTATTGTTTCTGCCACAGAAATGAGAAGCGAATCCGGGTAGCCAGCTTCTTTCAGACGCTCAACTTGATTTTGGAAGCTTGTTTCCATCATATGGAAACATGATCTGTCCAGGGCATTAGTGAAGCAGGTGTTCACTATGCCTCTCTTAACCAATTTGCTATGCGCTGATTTAAAAGGCAAAAGCGGTTTCATAGCGCGAGGCTCATACATCCAGCATGCGTGATTCACGCTGAACAAAAGTCTCATGTCTAGGAAGCGAATCGAGTTGTTCACTGGGAGTTCATGGGTCAGTACGAGTGGACTCAAGCAGTCACTAAAAACTTCAATTACATCAGATGACAACCCCATTACTCTAGCAGATTCACACTTAAAAACCACCAGGTAGTCGTCGACGAACCTGAAAATTCTCACAACTTCCTGGCAACTCAGCCGCTCTTTCAAGTTCCTGTCGAACTTCGCAAGCAACAAATCACTCAGAATCGGTGCAATCGAAGATCCTATTGAAACGCCATTATTTTGATAAACATCACCGTTCCATTCTACAAAGGTAGAGGTCAGATAGGTAGCTAGCAGGTCAAGAAAACTGCTAACACTGACACCAGCTGCATTCTGGAACGTTACGTGGCCCATTATATCAACACATTCTTCTATGCATGAATACAAAGCGTCACGAGGGAGAGAATAATATAAATCTTTGATATCTATGGAAAAAGCACTCAAAGTGTAGTTAGAATACTCTTTGAAGAATTCAGTGACCTCCCTTGAATTCCTGACTAGAAAGGGATCATTAATCTCTAAAAGTTTCAACTTTTTCTGCAAAAACATCCCTAAGGCGTTTTGCCAAGAACCCTTCTCTGTAACAATGACACGAAATGGCACGTCGGCTTTGTGTGTCTTTGCCGAAAAAAAACATCTCTAGGGCCAACTTCTCACTTTTTTCTATCTTTTTTGCTATTTCAGACAGGTTAAGCTGCGTGCACAGTTTTTTCGCCTTAGATTTGACTTTAACCAGGTCAATACCACTGCACTTTTGGAAGACGGATGTGACCGCACTTACAGCTTTCTTCAGGTACAAGTCTTTGTTGAGGACCGCGAAGCCTCCCTCCTTGTCCGAAGGCACCACGCACAGTTCGTTGTCTCGTAGATGTGAAATTGTCCTGCTTAAAGGAAGACTACTTGCGCACGGCTTAACTTGCTGCAGCACATCAACTCCTTCAGACACGCACCTGTTACAGTCTTCTTGTGGAGCAAGGCTTGAAACACGTCTCACTATGGCCAGAAGATCCGGTGCGGTGTACTTCTTGTCTACGGCATACTTGGGGCCTAAGCTCAACGTCCGCCGCACGAAGTCTGGAAGAACTACGTCACCACACGTGTGCACAACACCTTTGAAGCGCTGCTTCGCCGCGATTCCAGAGCGTAGCCTCCTGAGTTCACCTGCCCACAGTGTGTCTGTGGTATGCTCGATGCATGCTGTGAACTCTTTCATTCTTCGTCTTTTGATACTGGGACTGACCTCCTGTTGAAGCTGAAGTTGCAGGGCTTCTCTATACAGGCGGGCCTGTCTATTCCACTCTGATCTGAGAATCTTACAAATCCGGAGACCATGGCTGCTGGAGGGGTTGACGCCACCGAATAATCCTTTCACGTCTGAAGGCAGCTGCTTCTGTCGAATGTGAAACGCGAAAGCACGGGCACGGCAGGTAGCCAGTGCGACGAGGGTGATGAGTATAGACGGAAGAAGGGTTAGGGACGAAACACTGCCCGAAGAACTAGAAATGTAACTAATCAAGGTGGACGATTGGGCGAGTTGGTGATTCATGATCGACGTATGTAACTGCGCGGTAGTAAACACGGACGACAAGAAGATACAAGGACAAGCGCAGACTATCAACTGAAGGTTTATTTTTCACAAACCACATATATATGACTGAAACAGAAACAGAAAACACAAAAATCAACAAAAACTGATGACTTAGCACTTAACAATCGACAAAACGTGAACGTTTGACAAAAGCAGATTCAAGGACCATGTGCGCCACTTGCCAGATACCGTAGCTCTTTATCTAAAAGAGCTAACGACGGTTTGCTGACGCAGTGACTCGTATGATCGTCGAAGCGGAAAAAATGGCACGGGAACCAGAACACTGCGTCAGCAAACCGTCGTTAGCTCTTTTAGATAAAGAGCTACGGTATCTGGCAAGTGGCGCACATGGTCCTTGAATCTGCTTTTGTCAAACGTTCACGTTTTGTCGATTGTTAAGTGCTAAGTCATCAGTTTTTGTTGATTTTTGTGTTTTCTGTTTCTGTTTCAGTCATATATATGTGGTTTGTGAAAAATAAACCTTCAGTTGATAGTCTGCGCTTGTCCTTGTATCTTCTTGTCGTCCGTGTTTACTACCGCGCAGTTACATACGTCGATCATGAATCACCAACTCGCCCAATCGTCCACCTTGATTAGTTACGTTCTTTAAGGTTTCACGATACTTGCATGCGCTTTACCGAGAATGTCACAACATAGCAGTTTCGCACTTGTAACGGTACAACACGCAGTATTTGGCTTGTTCATGCCATTTTGTGTGCTTTCACAACATTTTACCTATCGCAGTTTCGTACTCGCAATAAAACAACACTATCTCGTTAGATGACGTCGTTTTTGGTGGTTTCACGACGCTACCTAGCTTAAACTAACATAACTCAACCTAACATAACCTTCGCACTTCTATCGTTAGAAAACGTTTTACTCGCTACTTTACACTGCTTTCTACAACATTACGACGGTTTCAAGCGCTTTCACATTAGATATCGCAGTTCCCAACTTGTAAAGGTGAAAAACACTGCATCTCACTAAGTGACATTGTTTAATGCGGTTTTAGCGCGGTTCATATCCTAACCTAACCTAACCTAACCTAACCCAACCTAACCTAACATAACCTAACCTAACCTAACCTAACCAAACCTAACCTAACGTAACCTAACCTAACCTAACCTAACGACGTTTGCAAGCGCTTTCACATTAGATATCGCAGTTCCCGACTTGTAATGGTGAAAAACACTGCATCTCACTAAGTGACATTGTTTAATGCGGTTTTACGACGGTTCATATCTTAACCTAACCTAACATTGGTACTTGTATTGAAAAACGCTCTATTACACTGTTTCGTTCACAATTACGATATTTGCATAACCTCACAGTTTTTCACCAACTTATTGCAGTACAGAACGCTGTATCTCGCTAAATGGCATCGTTCTTTAAGGTTTCACGATGCTTGCATGCGCTTTAACGAGAATATCACAATATAGCAGTTTCGCACTTGTAACGGTAGAACACGCAGTATTTGGCTTGTTCATGCCGTTTTGTGTGCTTTCACAACATTTCACCTATCGCAGTTTAATACTCGCTATAAAACAACACTATCTCGTTAGATGACGTCGTTTTTGGTAGTTTCACGACGCTACCTAGCTTAAACTAACCTAACCTAACCTAACCTTCGCACTTCTATCGTTAGAAAACGTTTTACTCGCCACTTTACATTGCTTTCTACAACATTACGACGGTTTCAAGCGCTTTCACATTAGATATCGCAGTTCCCAACTTGTAAAGGTGAAAAATACTGCATCTCACTAAGTGACATTGTTTAATGCGGTTTTAGCGCGGTTCATATCCTAACCGAACCTAACCTAACCTAACCTAACCCAACCTAACCTAACATAACCTAACCTAACCTAACCTAACCAAACCTAACCTAACGTAACCTAACCTAACCTAACCTAACCTAACCTAACGACGTTTGCAAGCGCTTTCACATTAGATATCGCAGTTCCCGACTTGTAATGGTGAAAAACACTGCATCTCACTAAGTGACATTGTTTAATGCGGTTTTACGACGGTTCATATCTTAACCTAACCTAACATTGGTACTTGTATTGAAAAACGCTCTATTACACTGTTTCGTTCACAATTACGATATTTGCATAACCTCACAGTTTTTCACCAACTTATTGCAGTACAGAACGCTGTATCTCGCTAAATGGCATCGTTCTTTAAGGTTTCACGATGCTTGCATGCGCTTTAACGAGAATATCACAATATAGCAGTTTCGCACTTGTAACGGTAGAACACGCAGTATTTGGCTTGATCATGCCGTTTTGTGTGCTTTCACAACATTTCACCTATCGCAGTTTAATACTCGCATTAAAACAACACTATCTCGTTAGATGACGTCGTTTTTGGTAGTTTCACGACGCTACCTAGCTTAAACTAACCTAACCTAACCTTCGCACTTCTATCGTTAGAAAACGTTTTACTCGAGACTTTGCAATGTTTTCTACAACATTATGACTGTTTCAAGCGCTTTCACATTAGATATCACAGTTCCCAACTTGTAAAGGTGAAAAACACTGCATCTCACTAAGTGACATTGTTTAATGCGGTTTTACGACGGTTTATACCTTAACCTAACGTAACCTAACCTAACCTAACCTAACCTTACCTAACCTAACCTAACCTAACCTAACCTAACCCAACCCAACCCAACCTAACCTAACCTAACCTAAACTAACCTAACCCAACCTAACCTAACCTAACCTAACCTAACCCAACCTAACCCAACCCAACCCAACCTAACCTAACCTAAGCTAACCTAACCTAAGCTAACCAAACCCAACAACACCCAACCCAACCTAACCTCACCTAACCTAACCTTACCTAACCTAACCAAATTATCCTTACCTAACCTAACCTAACCTAACGTAACCTAACCTAACCTAACCTAACATAACCTAACCTAACCTAACCTAACGTAACCTAACCTAACCTAACCTAACCCAACCTAACCTAACCTAACCTAACCTAACCCAACTCAACCCAACCTAACCTAATCTAACCTAACCTAACCTAACCTAACCAAACCTAACCTAACCTAACCTAACCTAACCTACCTAACCTAACCTAACGACGGTTGCAAGCGCTTTCACATTAAATATCGCAGTTCCCCACTTTTAATGGTGAAAAACACTGCATCTCAGTAATTGACATTGTTTAATGCGGTTTTACGACGGTTCATATCTTAACCTAACCTAACATTCGCACTTGTATCTAAAAACCCTCTATTACACTGTTTTGTTCACAATTACGATACTTGCATAACCTCAGTTTTTCACCAACTTATTGCAGTACAGAACGCTGTATCTCGCTAAATGACATTGTTCTTTAAGGTTTCACGATGCTTGCATGCGCTTTAACGAGAATATCACAATATAGCAGTTTCGCACTTGTAACGGTATAACACGCAGTATTTGGCTTGTTCATGCCGTTTTGTGTGCTTTCACAACATTTCACCTATCGCAGTTTAATACTCGCTATAAAACAACACTATCTCGTTAGATGACGTCGTTTTTGGTAGTTTCACGACGCTACCTAGCCTAAACTAACCTAACCTAACCTAACCTTCGCACTTCTATCGTTAGAAAACGTTTTACTCGCCACTTTACAATGTTTTCTACAACATTACGACGGTTTCATGCGCTTTCACATTAGATATCGTAGTTCCCGACTTGTAATGTTGAAAAACACTACATCTCACTAAGTGACATTGTTTAATGCGGTCTTACGACGGTTGATATGTCAACCTAACCTAACATTCGCACTTGTATCTAGAGACGCTCAATTACACTGTTTCGTTCACAATTACGATATTTGCTTGACCTCACAGTTTCTCACCAACTTATTACAGTACAGAACGCTGTATCTCGCTAAATGACATCGTTCTTTAAGGTTTCACGATACTTGCATGCGCTTTACCGAGAATGTCACAACATAGCAGTTTCGCACTTGTAACGGTACAACACGCAGTATTTGGCTTGTTCATGCCATTTTGTGTGCTTTCACAACATTTTACCTATCGCAGTTTCGTACTCGCAATAAAACAACACTATCTCGTTAGATGACGTCGTTTTTGGTGGTTTCACGATGCTACCTAGCTTAAACTAACATAACTCAACCTAACATAACCTTCGCACTTCTATCGTTAGAAAACGTTTTACTCGCTACTTTACACTGCTTTCTACAACATTACGACGGT
This sequence comes from Rhipicephalus microplus, assembly GCF_043290135.1. Lineage (NCBI taxonomy): Eukaryota > Metazoa > Arthropoda > Arachnida > Ixodida > Ixodidae > Rhipicephalus > Rhipicephalus microplus. Next base: position 3,514,311 of record NC_134701.1, read on the forward strand.
TTCAAGCGCTTTCACATTAGATATCGCAGTTCCCAACTTGTAAAGGTGAAAAACACTGCATCTCACTAAGTGACATTGTTTAATGCGGTTTTAGCGCGGTTCATATCCTAACCTAACCTAACCTAACCTAACCTAACCCAACCTAACCTAACATAACCTAACCTAACCTAACCTAACCAAACCTAACCTAACGTAACCTAACCTAACCTAACCTAACCTAACCTAACCTAACGACGTTTGCAAGCGCTTTCACATTAGATATCGCAGTTCCCGACTTGTAATGGTGAAAAACACTGCATCTCACTAAGTGACATTGTTTAATGCGGTTTTACGACGGTTCATATCTTAACCTAACCTAACATTGGTACTTGTATTGAAAAACGCTCTATTACACTGTTTCGTTCACAATTACGATATTTGCATAACCTCACAGTTTTTCACCAACTTATTGCAGTACAGAACGCTGTATCTCGCTAAATGGCATCGTTCTTTAAGGTTTCACGATGCTTGCATGCGCTTTAACGAGAATATCACAATATAGCAGTTTCGCACTTGTAACGGTAGAACACGCAGTATTTGGCTTGTTCATGCCGTTTTGTGTGCTTTCACAACATTTCACCTATCGCAGTTTAATACTCGCTATAAAACAACACTATCTCGTTAGATGACGTCGTTTTTGGTAGTTTCACGACGCTACCTAGCTTAAACTAACCTAACCTAACCTAACCTTCGCACTTCTATCGTTAGAAAACGTTTTACTCGCCACTTTACATTGCTTTCTACAACATTACGACGGTTTCAAGCGCTTTCACATTAGATATCGCAGTTCCCAACTTGTAAAGGTGAAAAATACTGCATCTCACTAAGTGACATTGTTTAATGCGGTTTTAGCGCGGTTCATATCCTAACCGAACCTAACCTAACCTAACCTAACCCAACCTAACCTAACATAACCTAACCTAACCTAACCTAACCAAACCTAACCTAACGTAACCTAACCTAACCTAACCTAACCTAACCTAACGACGTTTGCAAGCGCTTTCACATTAGATATCGCAGTTCCCGACTTGTAATGGTGAAAAACACTGCATCTCACTAAGTGACATTGTTTAATGCGGTTTTACGACGGTTCATATCTTAACCTAACCTAACATTGGTACTTGTATTGAAAAACGCTCTATTACACTGTTTCGTTCACAATTACGATATTTGCATAACCTCACAGTTTTTCACCAACTTATTGCAGTACAGAACGCTGTATCTCGCTAAATGGCATCGTTCTTTAAGGTTTCACGATGCTTGCATGCGCTTTAACGAGAATATCACAATATAGCAGTTTCGCACTTGTAACGGTAGAACACGCAGTATTTGGCTTGATCATGCCGTTTTGTGTGCTTTCACAACATTTCACCTATCGCAGTTTAATACTCGCATTAAAACAACACTATCTCGTTAGATGACGTCGTTTTTGGTAGTTTCACGACGCTACGTAGCTTAAACTAACCTAACCTAACCTTCGCACTTCTATCGTTAGAAAACGTTTTACTCGAGACTTTGCAATGTTTTCTACAACATTATGACTGTTTCAAGCGCTTTCACATTAGATATCACAGTTCCCAACTTGTAAAGGTGAAAAACACTGCATCTCACTAAGTGACATTGTTTAATGCGGTTTTACGACGGTTTATACCTTAACCTAACGTAACCTAACCTAACCTAACCTTACCTAACCTAACCTAACCTAACCTAACCTAACCCAACCCAACCCAACCTAACCTAACCTAACCTAAACTAACCTAACCCAACCTAACCTAACCTAACCTAACCTAACCCAACCTAACCCAACCCAACCCAACCTAACCTAACCTAAGCTAACCTAACCTAAGCTAACCAAACCCAACAACACCCAACCCAACCTAACCTCACCTAACCTAACCTTACCTAACCTAACCAAATTATCCTTACCTAACCTAACCTAACCTAACGTAACCTAACCTAACCTAACATAACCTAACCTAACCTAACCTAACGTAACCTAACCTAACCTAACCTAACCCAACCTAACCTAACCTAACCTAACCTAACCCAACTCAACCCAACCTAACCTAATCTAACCTAACCTAACCTAACCTAACCAAACCTAACCTAACCTAACCTAACCTAACCTACCTAACCTAACCTAACGACGGTTGCAAGCGCTTTCACATTAAATATCGCAGTTCCCCACTTTTAATGGTGAAAAACACTGCATCTCAGTAATTGACATTGTTTAATGCGGTCTTACGACGGTTGATATGTCAACCTAACCTAACATTCGCACTTGTATCTAAAGACGCTCAATTACACTGTTTCGTTCACAATTACGATATTTGCTTGACCTCACAGTTTCTCACCAACTTATTACAGTACAGAACGCTGTATCTCGCTAAATGACATCGTTCTTAAAGGTTTCACGATACTTGCATGCGCTTTACCGAGAATGTCACAACATAGCAGTTTCGCACTTGTAACGGTACAACACGCAGTATTTGGCTTGTTCATGCCATTTTGTGTGCTTTCACAACATTTTACCTATCGCAGTTTCGTACTCGCAATAAAACAACACTATCTCGTTAGATGACGTCGTTTTTGGTGGTTTCACGACGCTACCTAGCTTAAACTAACATAACTCAACCTAACATAACCTTCGCACTTCTATCGTTAGAAAACGTTTTACTCGCTACTTTACACTGCTTTCTACAACATTACGACGGTTTCAAGCGCTTTCACATTAGATATCGCAGTTCCCAACTTGTAAAGGTGAAAAACACTGCATCTCACTAAGTGACATTGTTTAATGCGGTTTTAGCGCGGTTCATATCCTAACCTAACCTAACCTAACCTAACCTACCCCAACCTAACCTAACATAACCTAACCTAACCTAACCTAACCAAACCTAACCTAACGTAACCTAACCTAACCTAACCTAACCTAACCTAACCTAACCTAACCTAACGACGTTTGCAAGCGCTTTCACATTAGATATCGCAGTTCCCGACTTGTAATGGTGAAAAACACTGCATCTCACTAAGTGACATTGTTTAATGCGGTTTTACGACGGTTCATATCTTAACCTAACCTAACATTGGTACTTGTATTGAAAAACGCTCTATTACACTGTTTCGTTCACAATTACGATATTTGCATAACCTCACAGTTTTTCACCAACTTATTGCAGTACAGAACGCTGTATCTCGCTAAATGGCATCGTTCTTTAAGGTTTCACGATGCTTGCATGCGCTTTAACGAGAATATCACAATATAGCAGTTTCGCACTTGTAACGGTAGAACACGCAGTATTTGGCTTGTTCATGCCGTTTTGTGTGCTTTCACAACATTTCACCTATCGCAGTTTAATACTCGCAATAAAACAACACTATCTCGTTAGATGACGTCGTTTTTGGTAGTTTCACGACGCTACCTAGCTTAAACTAACCTAACCTAACCTAACCTTCGCACTTCTATCGTTAGAAAACGTTTTACTCGCAACTTTACAATGTTTTCTACAAGATTACGACGGTTTCATGCGCTTTCACATTAGATATCGCAGTTCCCGACTTGTAATGGTGAAAAACACTGCATCTCACTAAGTGACATTGTTTAATGCGGTTTTACGACGGTTCATATCTTAACCTAACCTAACATTCGCACTTGTATTAAAAAACGCTCTATTACACTGTTTCGTTCACAATTAGGATATTTGCATAACCTCACAGTTTTTCACCAACTTATTGCAGTACAGAACGCTGTATCTCGCTAAATGACATCGTGCTTTAAGGTTTCACGATGCTTGCATGCGCTTTAACGAGAATATCACAACATAGCAGTTTCGCACTTGTAACGGTACAACACGCAGTATTTGGCTTGTTCATGCCGTTTTGTGTGCTTTCACAACATTTCACCTATCGCAGTTTCGTACTCGCAATAAAACAACACTATCTCGTTAGATGACGTTGTTTTTGGTAGTTGCACGACGCTACCTAGCTTAAACTAACATAACTCAACCTAACATAACCTTCGCACTTCTATCGTTAGAAAACGTTTTACTCGTTATTTTACATTGCTTTCTACAACATTATGACGGTTTCAAGCGCGTTCACATTAGATATCACAGTTCCCAACTTGTAAAGGTGAAAAACACTGCATCTCACTATGTGACATTGTTTAATGCGGTTTTACGACGGTTCATACCTTAACCTAACGTAACCTAACCTAACCTAACCTAACCTTACCTAACCTAACCTAACCTAACCCAACCCAACCCAACCTAACCTAACCTAACCTAACCTAAACTAACCTAACCCAACCTAACCTAACCTAACCTAACCTAAACCAACCTAACCCAACCCAACCCAACCTAACCTAACCTAAGCTAACCTAACCTAAGCTAACCAAACCTAACCTAACCTAACTTAAACTAACCTAACGTAACCTAACCTAACCTAACCTATTCTAACGTAACCTAACCTTACCTGACCTAACCTAACCTAACCTAACCTAACCTAACGACGGTTGCAAGCGCTTTCACATTAAATATCGCAGTTCCCCACTTTTAATGGTGAAAAACACTGCATCTCAGTAATTGACATTGTTTAATGCGGTTTTACGACGGTTCATATCTTAACCTAACATTCGCACTTGTATCTAAAAACGCTCAATTACACTGTTTCGTTCACAATTACGATATTTGCTTGACCTCACAGTTTGTCACCAACTTATTACAGTACAGAACGCTGTATCTCGCTAAATGACATCGTTCTTTAAGGTTTCACGATACTTGCATGCGCTTTACCGAGAGTGTCACAACATAGCAGTTTCGCACTTGTAACGGTACAACACGCAGTATTTGGCTTGTTCATGCCGTTTTGTGTGCTTTCACAACATTTTACCTATCGCAGATTCGTACTCGCAATAAAACAACACTATCTCGTTAGATGACGTCGTTTTTGGTGGTTTCACGACGCTACCTAGCTTAAACTAACATAACTCAACCTAACCTTCGCACTTCTATCGTTAGAAAACGTTTTACTCGCTACTTTACATTGCTTTCTACAACATTACGACGGTTTCAAGCGCATTCACATTAGATATCGCAGTTCCCAACTTGTAAAGGTGAAAAACACTGCATCTCACTAAGTGACATTGTTTATTGCGGTTTTACGACGGTTCATACCTTAACCTAACGTAACCTAACCTAACCTAACCCAACCTAACCTAACATAACCTAACCTAACCTAACCTAACCAAACCTAACCTAGCGTAACCTAACCTAACCTAACCTAACCTAACGACGTTTGCAAGCGCTTTCACATTAGATATCGCAGTTCCCGACTTGTAATGGTGAAAAACACTGCATCTCACTAAGTGACATTGTTTAATGCGGTTTTACGACGGTTCATATCTTCACCTAACCTAACATTGGTACTTGTATTGAAAAACGTTCTATTACACTGTTTCGTTCACAATTACGATATTTGCATAACCTCACAGTTTTTCACCAACTTATTGCAGTACAGAACGCTGTATCTCGCTAAATGACATCGTTCTGTAAGGTTTCACGATGCTTGCATGCGCTTTAACGAGAATATCACATTATAGCAGTTTCGCACTTGTAACGGTACAACACGCAGTATCTGGCTTGTTTTGTGTACTTTCACATTTCACCTATTGCAGTTTCGTACATGCAATAAAACAACACTATCTCGTTAGATGACGTCCTTTTTGGTGGTCTCACGACGCTACATAGCTTAAACTAACATAACTCAAGCTAACCTTCGCACTTCTATCTTTAGAAAACGTTTTACTCGCAATTTTACAATGTTTTCTACAAGATTACGACGGTTTCATGCGCTTTCACATTAGATATCCTAGTTCCCGACTTGTAATGTTGAAAAACACTACATCTCACTAAGTGACATTGTTTAATGCAGTTTTACGACGGTCGATATCTCAACCTAACCTAACATTCGCACTTGTATCTAAATACGCTCAATTACACTGTTTCGTTCACAATTACGATATTTGCTTGACCTCACAGTTTCTCACCAACTTATTACAGTACAGAACGCTGTATCTCGCTAAATGACATCGTTCTTTAAGGTTTCACGATACTTGCATGCGCTTTACCGAGAGTGTCACAACATAGCAGTTTCGCACTTGTAACGGCACAAGACGCAGTATCTGGCTAGTTCATGCCATTTTGTGTGCTTTCCCAATATTTCACCTATCGCAGTTTCGTACTCGCAATAAAACAACACTATCTCGTTAGATGACATCGTTTTTGTTGGTTTCACGACGCTACCTAGCTCAAACTAACCGAACCTTCGCACTTCTATCGTTAGAAAACGTTTTATTCGCTACTTTACAATGTTTTCTACAAGATTACGACGGTTTCATGCGCTTTCACATTAGATATCGCAGTTCCCGACTTGTAATGGTGAAAAACACAGCATCTCACTAAGTGACATTGTTTAATGCGGTTTTAGCGCGGTTCATATCTTAACCTAACCTAACCTTACCTAACCCAACCTAACCTAACCTAACCTAACCAAAGCTTACCTAACATACCCTAACCTAACGTAACCTAACCTAACCTAACCAAACCTAACCTAACCTAACCTAACGTAACCTAACCTAACCTAACCAAACCTAACCTAACCTAACGACGTTTGCAAGCGCTTTCACATTAGATATCGCAGTTCCCGACTTGTTATGGTGAAAAACACTGCATCTCACTAAGTGACATTGTTTAATGCGGTTTTACGACGGTTCATATCTTAACCTAACCTAACATTCGCACTTGTAATAAAAAACGCTCTATTACACTGTTTTGTTCACAATTAGGATATTTGCATAACCTCACAGTTTTTCACCAACTTATTGCAGTACAGAACGCTGTATCTGGCTAAATGACATCGTTCTTTAAGGTTTCACGATGCTTGCATGCGCTTTAACGAGAATATCACAACATAGCAGTTTCGCACTTGTAACGGTACAACACGCAGTATTTGGCTTGTTCATGCCGTTTTGTGTGCTTTCACAACATTTCACCTATCGCAGTTTCGTACTCGCAATAAAACAACACTATCTCGTTAGATGACGTTGTTTTTGGTAGTTGCACGACGCTACCTAGCTTAAACTAACATAACTCAACCTAACATAACCTTCGCACTTCTATCGTTAGAAAACGTTTTACTCGCTACTTTACATTGCTTTCTACAACATTATGACTGTTTCAAGCGCTTTCACATTAGATATCACAGTCCCCAACTTGTAAAGGTGAAAAACACTGCATCTCACTAAGTGACATTGTTTAAGTCGGTTTTACGACGGTTCATACCTTAACCTAACGTAACCTAACCTAACCTAACCTAACCTTACCTAACCTAACCTAACCTAACCTAACCTAACCCAACCCAACCCAACCTAACCTAACCTAACCTAACCTAAACTAACCTAACCCAACCTAACCTAACCTAACCTAACCTAACCCAACCTAACCCAACCCAACCCAACCTAACCTAACCTAAGCTAACCTAACCTAAGCTAACCAAACCTAACCTAACCTAACTTAAACTAACCTAACGTAACCTAACCTAACCTAACCTATTCTAGCGTAACCTAACCTTACCTGACCTAACCTAACCTAACGTAACCTAACCTAACCTAACATAACCTAACGTAACCTAACCTAACCTAACCTAACGTAACCTAACCTAACCTAACCCAACCTAACCCAACCCAACCCAACCCAACAACACCCAACCCAACCTAACCTAACCTAACCTAACCTTACCTAACCTAACCAAATTATCCTTACCTAACCTAACCTAACCTAACGTAACCTAACCTAATCTAACATAACGTAACCTAACCTAACCTAACCTAAGGTAACCTAACCTAACCTAACCTAACCTAACCCAACCTAACCTAACCTAACCTAAGCTAACCCAACTCAACCCAACCTAACCTAATCTAACCTAACCTAACCTAACCTAACCTAACCAAACATAACCTAACCTAACCTAACCTACCTAACCTACCCTAACGACGGTTGCAAGCGCTTTCACATTAAATATCGCAGTTCCCCACTTTTAATGGTGAAAAACACTGCATCTCAGTAATTGACATTGTTTAATGCGGTTTTACGACGGTTCATATCTTAACCTAACCTAACATTCGCACTTGTATCTAAAAACCCTCTATTACACTGTTTTGTTCACAATTACGATACTTGCATAACCTCAGTTTTTCACCAACTTATTGCAGTACAGAACGCTGTATCTCGCTAAATGACATTGTTCTTTAAGGTTTCACGATGCTTGCATGCGCTTTAACGAGAATATCACAATATAGCAGTTTCGCACTTGTAACGGTAGAACACGCAGTATTTGGCTTGTTAATGCCGTTTTGTGTGCTTTCACATTTCACCTATCGCAGTTTAATACTCGCTATAAAACAACACTATCTCGTTAGATGACGTCGTTTTTGGTAGTTTCACGACGCTACCTAGCTTAAACTAACCTAACCTAACCTAACCTTCGCACTTCTATCGTTAGAAAACGTTTTACTCGCCACTTTACAATGTTTTCTACAAGATTACGACGGTTTCATGCGCTTTCACATTAGATATCGTAGTTCCCGACTTGTAATGTTGAAAAACACTACATCTCACTAAGTGACATTGTTTAATGCGGTTTTACGACGGTTGATATCTCAACCTAACCTAACATTCGCACTTGTATCTAAATACGCTCAATTACACTGTTTCGTTCACAATTACGATATTTGCTTGACCTCACAGTTTCTCACCAACTTATTACAGTACAGAACGCTGTATCTCGCTAAATGACATCGTTCTTTAAGGTTTCACAATACTTGCATGCGCTTTAACGAGAATATCACAATAAAGCAGTTTCGCACTTGTAACGGCACAAGACGCAGTATCTGGCTAGTTCATGCCATTTTGTGTGCTTTCCCAATATTTCACCTATCGCAGTTTCGTACTCGCAATAAAACAACACTATCTCGTTAGATGACATCGTTTTTGGTGGTTTCACGACGCTACCTAGCTTAAACTAACATAACTCAACCTAACATAACCTTTGCACTTCTATCGTTAGAATACGTTTTACTCGCTACTTTACATTGCTTTCAACAACATTACGATGGTTTCAAGCGCTTTCACATTAGATATCGCAGTTCCCAACTTGTAAAGGTGAAAAACACTGCATCTCCCTAAGTGACATTGTTTAATGCGGTTTTAGCGCGGTTCATATCTTAACCTAACCTAACCTAACCCAACCTAACCTAACATAACCTAACCTAACCTAACCAAACCTAACCTAACGTAACCTAACCTAACCTAACCTAACCTAACGACGTTTGCAAGCGCTTTCACATTAGATATCGCAGTTCCCGACTTGTAATGGTGAAAAACACTGCATCTCCCTAAGTGACATTGTTTAATGCGGTTTTACGACGGTTCATATCTTCACCTAACCTAACATTGGTACTTGTATTGAAAAACGCTCTATTACACTGTTTCGTTCACAATTACGATATTTGCATAACCTCACAGTTTTTCACCAACTTATTGCAGTACAGAACGCTGTATCTCGCTAAATGACATCGTTCTTTAAGGTTTCACGATGCTTGCATGCGCTTTAACGAGAATATCACATTAGAGCAGTTTCGCACTTGTAACGGTACAACACGCAGTATCTGGCTTGTTCAAGCCGTTTTGTGTACTTTCACATTTCACCTATTGCAGTTTCGTACATGCAATAAAAATACACTATCTCGTTAGATGACGTCCTTTTTGGTGGTCTCACGACGCTATATAGCTTAAACTAACATAACTCAAGCTAACCTTCGCACTTCTATCTTTAGAAAACGTTTTACTCGCAATTTTACAATGTTTTCTACAAGATTACGACGGTTTCATGCGCTTTCACATTAGATATCCTAGTTCCCGACTTGTAATGTTGAAAAACACTACATCTCACTAAGTGACATTGTTTGATGCGGTTTTACGACGGTTGATATCTCAACCTAACCTAACATTCGCATTTGTATCTAAATACGCTCCTTTACACTGTTTCGTTCACAATTACGATATTTGCTTGACCTCACAGTTTCTCACCAACTTATTACAGTACAGAACGCTGCATCTCGCTAAATGACACCGTTCTTTAAGGTTTCACGATACTTGCATGCGCTTTAACGAAAATATCACAATAAAGCAGTTTCGCACTTGTAACGGCACAAGACGCAGTATCTGGCTAGTTCATGCCATTTTGTGTGCTTTCCCAATATTTCACCTATCGCAGTTTCGTACTCGCAATAAAACAACACTATCTCGTTAGATGACATCGTTTTTGTTGGTTTCACGACGCTACCTAGCTCAAACTAACCGAACCTTCGCACTTCTATCGTTAGAAAACGTTTTATTCGCTACTTTACAATGTTTTCTACAAGATTACGACGGTTTCATGCGCTTTCACATTAGATATCGCAGTTCCCGACTTGTAATGGTGAAAAACACAGCATCTCACTAAGTGACATTGTTTAATGCGGTTTTAGCGCGGTTCATATCTTAACCTAACCTAACCTTACCTAACCCAACCTAACCTAACCTAACCTAACCAAAGCTTACCTAACATACCCTAACCTAACGTAACCTAACCTAACCTAACCAAACCTAACCTAACCTAACCTAACGTAACCTAACCTAACCTAACCAAACCTAACCTAACCTAACGACGTTTGCAAGCGCTTTCACATTAGATATCGCAGTTCCCGACTTGTTATGGTGAAAAACACTGCATCTCACTAAGTGACATTGTTTAATGCGGTTTTACGACGGTTCATATCTTAACCTAACCTAACATTCGCACTTGTAATAAAAAACGCTCTATTACACTGTTTTGTTCACAATTAGGATATTTGCATAACCTCACAGTTTTTCACCAACTTATTGCAGTACAGAACGCTGTATCTGGCTAAATGACATCGTTCTTTAAGGTTTCACGATGCTTGCATGCGCTTTAACGAGAATATCACAACATAGCAGTTTCGCACTTGTAACGGTACAACACGCAGTATTTGGCTTGTTCATGCCGTTTTGTGTGCTTTCACAACATTTCACCTATCGCAGTTTCGTACTCGCAATAAAACAACACTATCTCGTTAGATGACGTTGTTTTTGGTAGTTGCACGACGCTACCTAGCTTAAACTAACATAACTCAACCTAACATAACCTTCGCACTTCTATCGTTAGAAAACGTTTTACTCGCTACTTTACATTGCTTTCTACAACATTATGACTGTTTCAAGCGCTTTCACATTAGATATCACAGTCCCCAACTTGTAAAGGTGAAAAACACTGCATCTCACTAAGTGACATTGTTTAAGTCGGTTTTACGACGGTTCATACCTTAACCTAACGTAACCTAACCTAACCTAACCTAACCTTACCTAACCTAACCTAACCTAACCTAACCTAACCCAACCCAACCCAACCTAACCTAACCTAACCTAACCTAAACTAACCTAACCCAACCTAACCTAACCTAACCTAACCTAACCCAACCTAACCCAACCCAACCCAACCTAACCTAACCTAAGCTAACCTAACCTAAGCTAACCAAACCTAACCTAACCTAACTTAAACTAACCTAACGTAACCTAACCTAACCTAACCTATTCTAGCGTAACCTAACCTTACCTGACCTAACCTAACCTAACGTAACCTAACCTAACCTAACATAACCTAACGTAACCTAACCTAACCTAACCTAACGTAACCTAACCTAACCTAACCCAACCTAACCCAACCCAACCCAACCCAACAACACCCAACCCAACCTAACCTAACCTAACCTAACCTTACCTAACCTAACCAAATTATCCTTACCTAACCTAACCTAACCTAACGTAACCTAACCTAATCTAACATAACGTAACCTAACCTAACCTAACCTAAGGTAACCTAACCTAACCTAACCTAACCTAACCCAACCTAACCTAACCTAACCTAAGCTAACCCAACTCAACCCAACCTAACCTAATCTAACCTAACCTAACCTAACCTAACCTAACCAAACATAACCTAACCTAACCTAACCTACCTAACCTACCCTAACGACGGTTGCAAGCGCTTTCACATTAAATATCGCAGTTCCCCACTTTTAATGGTGAAAAACACTGCATCTCAGTAATTGACATTGTTTAATGCGGTTTTACGACGGTTCATATCTTAACCTAACCTAACATTCGCACTTGTATCTAAAAACCCTCTATTACACTGTTTTGTTCACAATTACGATACTTGCATAACCTCAGTTTTTCACCAACTTATTGCAGTACAGAACGCTGTATCTCGCTAAATGACATTGTTCTTTAAGGTTTCACGATGCTTGCATGCGCTTTAACGAGAATATCACAATATAGCAGTTTCGCACTTGTAACGGTAGAACACGCAGTATTTGGCTTGTTAATGCCGTTTTGTGTGCTTTCACATTTCACCTATCGCAGTTTAATACTCGCTATAAAACAACACTATCTCGTTAGATGACGTCGTTTTTGGTAGTTTCACGACGCTACCTAGCTTAAACTAACCTAACCTAACCTAACCTTCGCACTTCTATCGTTAGAAAACGTTTTACTCGCCACTTTACAATGTTTTCTACAAGATTACGACGGTTTCATGCGCTTTCACATTAGATATCGTAGTTCCCGACTTGTAATGTTGAAAAACACTACATCTCACTAAGTGACATTGTTTAATGCGGTTTTACGACGGTTGATATCTCAACCTAACCTAACATTCGCACTTGTATCTAAATACGCTCAATTACACTGTTTCGTTCACAATTACGATATTTGCTTGACCTCACAGTTTCTCACCAACTTATTACAGTACAGAACGCTGTATCTCGCTAAATGACATCGTTCTTTAAGGTTTCACAATACTTGCATGCGCTTTAACGAGAATATCACAATAAAGCAGTTTCGCACTTGTAACGGCACAAGACGCAGTATCTGGCTAGTTCATGCCATTTTGTGTGCTTTCCCAATATTTCACCTATCGCAGTTTCGTACTCGCAATAAAACAACACTATCTCGTTAGATGACATCGTTTTTGGTGGTTTCACGACGCTACCTAGCTTAAACTAACATAACTCAACCTAACATAACCTTTGCACTTCTATCGTTAGAATACGTTTTACTCGCTACTTTACATTGCTTTCAACAACATTACGATGGTTTCAAGCGCTTTCACATTAGATATCGCAGTTCCCAACTTGTAAAGGTGAAAAACACTGCATCTCCCTAAGTGACATTGTTTAATGCGGTTTTAGCGCGGTTCATATCTTAACCTAACCTAACCTAACCCAACCTAACCTAACATAACCTAACCTAACCTAACCAAACCTAACCTAACGTAACCTAACCTAACCTAACCTAACCTAACGACGTTTGCAAGCGCTTTCACATTAGATATCGCAGTTCCCGACTTGTAATGGTGAAAAACACTGCATCTCCCTAAGTGACATTGTTTAATGCGGTTTTACGACGGTTCATATCTTCACCTAACCTAACATTGGTACTTGTATTGAAAAACGCTCTATTACACTGTTTCGTTCACAATTACGATATTTGCATAACCTCACAGTTTTTCACCAACTTATTGCAGTACAGAACGCTGTATCTCGCTAAATGACATCGTTCTTTAAGGTTTCACGATGCTTGCATGCGCTTTAACGAGAATATCACATTATAGCAGTTTCGCACTTGTAACGGTACAACACGCAGTATCTGGCTTGTTCAAGCCGTTTTGTGTACTTTCACATTTCACCTATTGCAGTTTCGTACATGCAATAAAAATACACTATCTCGTTAGATGACGTCCTTTTTGGTGGTCTCACGACGCTATATAGCTTAAACTAACATAACTCAAGCTAACCTTCGCACTTCTATCTTTAGAAAACGTTTTACTCGCAATTTTACAATGTTTTCTACAAGATTACGACGGTTTCATGCGCTTTCACATTAGATATCCTAGTTCCCGACTTGTAATGTTGAAAAACACTACATCTCACTAAGTGACATTGTTTGATGCGGTTTTACGACGGTTGATATCTCAACCTAACCTAACCTTCGCATTTGTATCTAAATACGCTCCATTACACTGTTTCGTTCACAATTACGATATTTGCTTGACCTCACAGTTTCTCACCAACTTATTACAGTACAGAACGCTGCATCTCGCTAAATGACACCGTTCTTTAAGGTTTCACGATACTTGCATGCGCTTTAACGAAAATATCACAATAAAGCAGTTTCGCACTTGTAACGGCACAAGACGCAGTATCTGGCTAGTTCATGCCATTTTGTGTGCTTTCCCAATATTTCACCTATCGCAGTTTCGTACTCGCAATAAAACAACACTATCTCGTTAGATGACATCGTTTTTGTTGGTTTCACGACGCTACCTAGCTCAAACTAACCGAACCTTCGCACTTCTATCGTTAGAAAACGTTTTATTCGCTACTTTACAATGTTTTCTACAAGATTACGACGGTTTCATGCGCTTTCACATTAGATATCGCAGTTCCCGACTTGTAATGGTGAAAAACACAGCATCTCACTAAGTGATATTGTTTATGCGGTTTTAGCGCGGTTCATATCTTAACCTAACCTAACCTTACCTAAACCAACCTAACCTAACCTAACCTAACCAAACCGTACCTAACATACCCTAACCTAACCTAACCTAACCTAACCTAACCAAACCTAACCTAACCTAACCTAACGTAACCTAACCTAACCTAACCTAACCTAACCTAACCTAACGATGTTTGCAAGCGCTTTCACATTAGATATCGCAGTTCCCGACTTGTAAAGGTGAAAAACACTGCATCTCCCTAAGTGACATTGTTTAATGCGGTTTTAGCGCGGTTCATATCTTAACCTAACCTAACCTAACCCAACCTAACCTAACGTAACCTAACCTAACCTAACCAAACCTAACCTAACGTAACCTAACCTAACCTAACCTAACCTAACCTAACCTAACGACGTTTGCAAGCGCTTTCACATTAGATATCGCAGTTCCCGACTTGTAATGGTGAAAAACACTGCATCTCACTAAGTGACATTGTTTAATGCGGTTTTACGACGGTTCATATCTTCACCTAACCTAACATTGGTACTTGTATTGAAAAACGCTCTATTACACTGTTTCGTTCACAATTACGATATTTGCATAACCTCACAGTTTTTCACCAACTTATTGCAGTACAGAACGCTGTATCTCGCTAAATGACATCGTTCTTTAAGGTTTCACGATGCTTGCATGCGCTTTAACGAGAATATCACATTATAGCAGTTTCGCACTTGTAACGGTACAACACGCAGTATCTGGCTTGTTCAAGCCGTTTTGTGTACTTTCACATTTCACCTATTGCAGTTTCGTACATGCAATAAAACAACACTATCTCGTTAGATGACGTCCTTTTTGGTGGTCTCACGACGCTATATAGCTTAAACAAACATAACTCAAGCTAACCTTCGCACTTCTATCTTTAGAAAACGTTTTACTCGCAATTTTACAATGTTTTCTACAAGATTACGACGGTTTCATGCGCTTTCACATTAGATATCCTAGTTCCCGACTTGTAATGTTGAAAAACACTACATCTCACTAAGTGACATTGTTTAATGCGGTTTTACGACGGTTGATATCTCAACCTAACCTAACATTCGCACTTGTATCTAAATACGCTCAATTACACTGTTTCGTTCACAATTACGATATTTGCTTGACCTCACAGTTTCTCACCAACTTATTACAGTACAGAACGCTGTATCTCGCTAAATGACACCGTTCTTTAAGGTTTCACGATACTTGCATGCGCTTTAACGAAAATATCACAATAAAGCAGTTTCGCACTTGTAACGGCACAAGACGCAGTATCTGGCTAGTTCATGCCATTTTGTGTGCTTTCCCAATATTTCACCTATCGCAGTTTCGTACTCGTAATAAAACAACACTATCTCGTTAGATGACATCGTTTTTGTTGGTTTCACGACGCTACCTAGCTCAAACTAACCGAACCTTCGCACTTCTATCGTTAGAAAACGTTTTATTCGCTACTTTACAATGTTTTCTACAAGATTACGACGGTTTCATGCGCTTTCACATTAGATATCGCAGTTCCCGACTTGTAATGGTGAAAAACACAGCATCTCACTAAGTGACATTGTTTATGCGGTTTTAGCGCGGTTCATATCTTAACCTAACCTAACCTTACCTAACCCAACCTAACCTAACCCAACCTAACCAAACCTAACCTAACCTAACCAAACCTAACCTAACATAACCTAACCTAACCTAACCTAACCAAACCTAACCTAACGTAACCTAACCTAACCTAACCTAACCTAACCTAACCTAACGACGTTTGCAAGCGCTTTCACATTAGATATCGCAGTTCCCGACTTGTAATGGTGAAAAACACTGCATCTCACTAAGTGACATTGTTTAATGCGGTTTTACGACGGTTCATATCTTCACCTAACCTAACATTGGTACTTGTATTGAAAAACGCTCTATTACACTGTTTCGTTCACAATTACGATATTTGCATAACCTCACAGTTTTTCACCAACCTATTGCAGTACAGAACGCTGTATCTCGCTAAATGACATCGTTCTTTAAGGTTTCACGATACTTGCATGCGCTTTACCGAGAATGTCACAACATAGCAGTTTCGCACTTGTAACGGTACAACACGCAGTATTTGGCTTGTTCATGCCATTTTGTGTGCTTTCACAACATTTTACCTATCGCAGTTTCGTACTCGCAATAAAACAACACTATCTCGTTAGATGACGTCGTTTTTGGTGGTTTCACGACGCTACCTAGCTTAAACTAACATAACTCAACCTAACATAACCTTTGCACTTCTATCGTTAGAATACGTTTTACTCGCTGCTTTACATTGCTTTCAACAACATTACGATGGTTTCAAGCGCTTTCACATTAGATATCGCAGTTCCCAACTTGTAAAGGTGAAAAACACTGCATCTCCCTAAGTGACATTGTTTAATGCGGTTTTAGCGCGGTTCATATCTTAACCTAACCTAACCTAACCCAACCTAACCTAACATAACCTAACCTAACCTAACCAAACCTAACCTAACGTAACCTAACCTAACCTAACCTAACCTAACCTAACGACGTTTGCAAGCGCTTTCACATTAGATATCGAAGTTCCCGACTTGTAATGGTGAAAAACACTGCATCTCACTAAGTGACATTGTTTAATGCGGTTTTACGACGGTTCATATCTTCACCTAACCTAACATTGGTACTTGTATTGAAAAACGCTCTATTACACTGTTTCGTTCACAATTACGATATTTGCATAACCTCACAGTTTTTCACCAACTTATTGCAGTACAGAACGCTGTATCTCGCTAAATGACATCGTTCTTTAAGGTTTCACGATGCTTGCATGCGCTTTAACGAGAATATCACATTATAGCAGTTTCGCACTTGTAACGGTACAACACGCAGTATCTGGCTTGTTCAAGCCGTTTTGTGTACTTTCACATTTCACCTATTGCAGTTTCGTACATGCAATAAAACAACACTATCTCGTTAGATGACGTCCTTTTTGGTGGTCTCACGACGCTATATAGCTTAAACAAACATAACTCAAGCTAACCTTCGCACTTCTATCTTTAGAAAACGTTTTACTCGCAATTTTACAATGTTTTCTACAAGATTACGACGGTTTCATGCGCTTTCACATTAGATATCCTAGTTCCCGACTTGTAATGTTGAAAAACACTACATCTCACTAAGTGACATTGTTTAATGCGGTTTTACGACGGTTGATATCTCAACCTAACCTAACATTCGCACTTGTATCTAAATACGCTCAATTACACTGTTTCGTTCACAATTACGATATTTGCTTGACCTCACAGTTTCTCACCAACTTAATACAGTACAGAACGCTGTATCTCGCTAAATGACACCGTTATTTAAGGTTTCACGATACTTGCATGCGCTTTAACGAAAATATCACAATAAAGCAGTTTCGCACTTGTAACGGCACAAGACGCAGTATCTGGCTAGTTCATGCCATTTTGTGTGCTTTCCCAATATTTCACCTATCGCAGTTTTGTACTCGTAATAAAACAACACTATCTCGTTAGATGACATCGTTTTTGTTGGTTTCACGACGCTACCTAGCTCAAACTAACCGAACCTTCGCACTTCTATCGTTAGAAAACGTTTTATTCGCTACTTTACAATGTTTTCTACAAGATTACGACGGTTTCATGCGCTTTCACATTAGATATCGCAGTTCCCGACTTGTAATGGTGAAAAACACAGCATCTCACTAAGTGACATTGTTTATGCGGTTTTAGCGCGGTTCATATCTTAACCTAACCTAACCTTACCTAACCCAACCTAACCTAACCTATCCTAACCAAACCTAACCTAACCTAACCAAACCTAACCTAACATAACCTAACCTAACCTAACCTAACCAAACCTAACCTAACGTAACCTAACCTAACCTAACCTAACCTAACCTAACCTAACGACGTTTGCAAGCGCTTTCACATGAGATATCGCAGTTCCCGACTTGTAATGGTGAAAAACACTGCATCTCACTAAGTGACATTGTTTAATGCGGTTTTACGACGGTTCATATCTTCACCTAACCTAACATTGGTACTTGTATTGAAAAACGCTCTATTACACTGTTTCGTTCACAATTACGATATTTGCATAACCTCACAGTTTTTCACCAACCTATTGCAGTACAGAACGCTGTATCTCGCTAAATGACATCGTTATTTAAGGTTTCACGATGCTTGCATGCGCTTTAACGAGAATATCACATTATAGCAGTTTCGCACTTGTAACGGTACAACACGCAGTATCTGGCTTGTTCAAGCCGTTTTGTGTACTTTCACAACATTTCACCTATTGCAGTTTCGTACATGCAATAAAACAACACTATCTCGTTAGATGACGTCCTTTTTGGTGGTCTCACGACGCTACATAGCTTAAACTAACATAACTCAAGCTAACCTTCGCACTTTTATCTTTAGAAAACGTTTTACTCGCAATTTTACAATGTTTTCTACAAGATTACGACGGTTTCATGCGCTTTCACATTAGATATCCTAGTTTCCGACTTGTAATGTTGAAAAACACTACATCTCACTAAGTGACATTGTTTAATGCGGTTTTACGACGGTTGATAACTCAACCTAACCTAACATTCGCACTTGTATCTAAATACGCTCAATTACACTGTTTCGTTCACAATTACGATATTTGCTTGACCTCACAGTTTCTCACCAACTTATTACAGTACAGAACGCTGTATCTCGCTAAATGACATCGTTCTTTAAGGTTTCACGATACTTGCATGCGCTTTAACGAAAATATCACAATAAAGCAGTTTCGCACTTGTAACGGCACAAGACGCAGTATCTGGCTAGTTCATGCCATTTTGTGTGCTTTCCCAATATTTCACCTATCGCAGTTTCGTACTCGCAGTAAAACAACACTATCTCGTTAGAAGACATCGTTTTTGGTGGTTTCACGACGCTACCTAGCTCAAACTAACCGAACCTTCGCACTTCTATCGTTAGAAAACGTTTTATTCGCTACTTTACAATGTTTTCTACAAGATTACGACGGTTTCATGCGCTTTCACATTAGATATCGCAGTTCCCGACTTGTAATGGTGAAAAACACAGCATCTCCCTAAGTGACATTGTTTAATGCGGTTTTAGCGCGGTTCATATCTTAACCTAACCTAACCTAACCCAACCTAACCTAACATAACCTAACCTAACCTAACCAAACCTAACCTAACGTAACCTAACCTAACCTAACCTAACCTAACGACGTTTGCAAGCGCTTTCACATTAGATATCGCAGTTCCCGACTTGTAATGGTGAAAAACACTGCATCTCACTAAGTGACATTGTTTAATGCGGTTTTACGACGGTTCATATCTTCACCTAACCTAACATTGGTACTTGTATTGAAAAACGCTCTATTACACTGTTTCGTTCACAATTACGATATTTGCATAACCTCACAGTTTTTCACCAACTTATTGCAGTACAGAACGCTGTATCTCGCTAAATGACATCGTTCTTTAAGGTTTCACGATGCTTGCATGCGCTTTAACGAGAATATCACATTATAGCAGTTTCGCACTTGTAACGGTACAACACGCAGTATCTGGCTTGTTCAAGCCGTTTTGTGTACTTTCACATTTCACCTATTGCAGTTTCGTACATGCAATAAAACAACACTATCTCGTTAGATGACGTCCTTTTTGGTGGTCTCACGACGCTATATAGCTTAAACTAACATAACTCAAGCTAACCTTCGCACTTCTATCTTTAGAAAACGTTTTACTCGCCACTTTATAATGTTGTCTACAAGATTACGACGGTTTCATGCGCTTTCACATTAGATATCGTAGTTCCCGACTTGTAATGTTGAAAAACACTACATCTCACTAAGTGACATTGTTTATTGCGGTTTTACGACGGTTGATATCTCAACCTAACCTAACATTCGCACTTGTATCAAAATACGCTCAATTACACTGTTTCGTTCACAATTACGATATTTGCTTGACCTCACAGTTTCTCACCAACTTATTACAGTACAGAACGCTGTATCTCGCTAAATGACATCGTTCTTTAAGGTTTCACAATACTTGCATGCGCTTTAACGAGAATATCACAATAAAGCAGTTTCGCACTTGTAACGGCACAAGACGCAGTATCTGGCTAGTTCATGCCATTTTGTGTGCTTTCCCAATATTTCACCTATCGCAGTTTCGTACTCGCAATAAAACAACACTATCTCGTTAGATGACATCGTTTTTGGTGGTTTCACGACGCTACCTAGCTCAAACTAACCGAACCTTCGCACTTCTATCGTTAGAAAACGTTTTTTTCGCTACTTTACGTTTTCTACAAGATTACGACAGTTTGATGCGCTTTCACATTAGATATCGCAGTTGCCGACTTGTAATGGTGAAAAACACAGCATCTCACTAAGTGACATTGTTTATAGCGGTTTTAGCGTGGTTTATATCTTAACCTAACCTAACCTTACCTAAACCAACCTAACCTAACCTAACCTAACCAAACCGTACCTAACATACCCTAACCTAACCTAACCAAACCTAACCTAACCTAACCTAACGTAACCTAACCTAACCTAACCTAACCTAACCTAACGACGTTTGCAAGCGCTTTCACATTAGATATCGCAGTTCCCGACTTGTAATGGTGAAATACACTGCATCTCACTAAGTGACATTGTTTAATGCGGTTTTACGACGGTTCATATCTTAACCTAACCTAACATTCGCACTTGTATTAAAAACGCTCTATTACACTGTTTCGTTCACAATTAGGATATTTGCATAACCTCACAGTTTTTCACCAACTTATTGCAGTACAGAACGCTGTATCTCGCTAAATGACATCGTTCTTTAAGGTTTCACGATGCTTGCATGCGCTTTAACGAGAATATCACAACATAGCAGTTTCGCACTTGTAACGGTACAACACGCAGTATTTGGCTTGTTCATGCCGTTTTGTGTGCTTTCACAACATTTCACCTATCGCAGTTTCGTACTCGCAATAAAACAACACTATCTCGTTAGATGACGTTGTTTTTGGTAGTTTCACGACGCTACCTAGCTGAAACTAACATAACTCAACCTAACATGACCTTCGCACTTCTATCGTTAGAAAACGTTTTACTCGCTACTTTAGATTGCTTTCTACAACATTACGACGGTTTCAAGCGCTTTCACATTAGATATCACAGTTCCCAACTTGTAAAGGTGAAAAACACTGCATCTCACTAAGTGACATTGTTCAATGCGGTTTTACGACGGTTCATACCTTAACCTAACCTAACCTAACCTAACCTAACCTTACCTAACCTAACCTAGCCCAACCCAACCCAACCTAACCTAACCTAACCTAAACTAACCTAACCCAACCTAACCTAACCTAACCTAACCTAACCCAACCTAACCCAACCCAACCCAACCTAACCTAACCTAAGCTAACCTAACCTAACCTAACCAAACCTAACCTAACCTAACTTAACCTAACCTAACGTAACCTAACCTAACCTAACCTAACATAACCTAACGTAACCTAACCTAACCTAACCTAACGTAACCTTACCTAACCTAACGACGGTTGCAAGCGCTTTCACATTAAATATCGCAGTTCCCCACTTTTAATGGTGAAAAACACTGCATCTCAGTAATTGACATTGTTTAATGCGGTTTTACGACGGTTCATATCTTAACCTAACCTAACATTCGCACTTGTATCAAAAAACGCTCTATTACACTGTTTTGTTCACAATTACGATATTTGCATAACCTCACAGTTTTTCACCAACTTATTGCAGTACAGAACGCTGTATCTCGCTAAATGACATTGTTCTTTAAGGTTTCACGATGCTTGCATGCGCTTTAACGAGAATATCACAATATAGCAGTTTCGCACTTGTAACGGTAGAACACGCAGTATTTGGCTTGTTCATGCCGTTTTGTGTGCTTTCACAACATTTCACCTATCGCAGTTTAATACTCGCAATAAAACAACACTATCTCGTTAGATGACGTCGTTTTTGGTAGTTTCACGACGCTACCTAGCTTAAACTAACCTAACCTAACCTAACCCTCGCACTTCTATCGTTAGAAAACGTTTTACTCGCCACTTTACAACGTTTTCTACAAGATTACGACGGTTTCATGCGCTTTCACATTAGATATCGTAGTTCCCGACTTGTGTAATGTTGAAAAACACTACATCTCACTAAGTGACATTGTTTAATGCGGTTTTACGAAGGTTGATATGTCAACCTAACCTAACATTCGCACTTGTATCTAAAGACGCTCAATTACACTGTTTCGTTCACAATTACGATATTTGCTTGACCTCACAGTTTCTCACCAACTTATTACAGTACAGAACGCTGTATCTCGCTAAATGACATCGTTCTTTAAGGTTTCACGATACTTGCATGCGCTTTACCGAGAATGTCACAACATAGCAGTTTCGCACTTGTAACGGTACAACACGCAGTATTTGGCTTGTTCATGCCATTTTGTGTGCTTTCACAACATTTTACCTATCGCAGTTTCGTACTCGCAATAAAACAACACTATCTCGTTAGATGACGTCGTTTTTGGTGGTTTCACGACGCTACCTAGCTTAAACTAACATAACTCAACCTAACATAACCTTTGCACTTCTATCGTTAGAATACGTTTTACTCGCTGCTTTACATTGCTTTCAACAACATTACGATGGTTTCAAGCGCTTTCACATTAGATATCGCAGTTCCCAACTTGTAAAGGTGAAAAACACTGCATCTCCCTAAGTGACATTGTTTAATGCGGTTTTAGCGCGGTTCATATCTTAACCTAACCTAACCTAACCCAACCTAACCTAACATAACCTAACCTAACCTAACCTAACCTAACCTAACCTAACCTAACGACGTTTGCAAGCGCTTTCACATTAGATATCGCAGTTCCCGACTTGTAATGGTGAAAAACACTGCATCTCTCTAAGTGACATTGTTTAATGCGGTTTTACGACGGTTCATATCTTCACCTAACCTAACATTGGTACTTGTATTGAAAAACGCTCTATTACACTGTTTCGTTCACAATTACGATATTTGCATAACCTCACAGTTTTTCACCAACTTATTGCAGTACAGAACGCTGTATCTCGCTAAATGACATCGTTCTTTAAGGTTTCACGATGCTTGCATGCGCTTTAACGAGAATATCACATTATAGCAGTTTCGCACTTGTAACGGTACAACACGCAGTATCTGGCTTGTTCAAGCCGTTTTGTGTACTTTCACATTTCACCTATTGCAGTTTCGTACATGCAATAAAACAACACTATCTCGTTAGATGACGTCCTTTTTGGTGGTCTCACGACGCTATATAGCTTAAACTAACATAACTCAAGCTAACCTTCGCACTTCTATCTTTAGAAAACGTTTTACTCGCAATTTTACAATGTTTTCTACAAGATTACGACGGTTTCATGCGCTTTCACATTAGATATCCTAGTTCCCGACTTGTAATGTTGAAAAACACTACATCTCACTAAGTGACATTGTTTAATGCGGTTTTACGACGGTTGATATCTCAACCTAACCTAACATTCGCACTTGTATCTAAATACGCTCATTTACACTGTTTCATTCACAATTACGATATTTGCTTGACCCCACAGTTTCTCACCAACTTATTACAGTACAGAACGCTGTATCTCGCTAAATGACACCGTTCTTTAAGGTTTCACGATACTTGCATGCGCTTTAACGAAAATATCACAATAAAGCAGTTTCGCACTTGTAACGGCACAAGACGCAGTATCTGGCTAGTTCATGCCATTTTGTGTGCTTTCCCAATATTTCACCTATCGCAGTTTCGTACTCGCAATAAAACAACACTATCTCGTTAGATGACATCGTTTTTGTTGGTTTCACGACGCTACCTAGCTCAAACTAACCGAACCTTCGCACTTCTATCGTTAGAAAACGTTTTATTCGCTACTTTACAATGTTTTCTACAAGATTACGACGATTTCATGCGCTTTCACATTAGATATCGCAGTTCCCGACTTGTAATGGTGAAAAACACAGCATCTCACTAAGTGACATTGTTTATGCGGTTTTAGCGCGGTTCATATCTTAACCTAACCTAACCTTACCTAACCCAACCTAACCTAACCTAACCTAACCAAACCTAACCTAACCTAACCAAACCTAACCTAACATAACCTAACCTAACCTAACCTAACCAAACCTAACCTAACGTAACCTAACCTAACCTAACCTAACCTAACCTAACGACGTTTGCAAGCGCTTTCACATTAGATATCGCAGTTCCCGACTTGTAATGGTGAAAAACACTGCATCTCACTAAGTGACATTGTTTAATGCGGTTTTACGACGGTTCATATCTTCACCTAACCTAACATTGGTACTTGTATTGAAAAACGCTCTATTACACTGTTTCGTTCACAATTACGATATTTGCATAACCTCACAGTTTTTCACCAACCTATTGCAGTACAGAACGCTGTATCTCGCTAAATGACATCGTTCTTTAAGGTTTCACGATGCTTGCATGCGCTTTAACGAGAATATCACATTATAGCAGTTTCGCACTTGTAACGGTACAACACGCAGTATCTGGCTTGTTCAAGCCGTTTTGTGTACTTTCACATTTCACCTATCGCAGTTTCGTACTCGCAATAAAACAACACTATCTCGTTAGATGACGTCGTTTTTGGTAGTTTCACGACGCTACCTAGCTTAAACTAACCTAACCTAACCTAACCTTCGCACTTCTATCGTTAGAAAACGTTTTACTCGCCACTTTACAATGTTTTCTACAAGATTACGACGGTTTCATGCGCTTTCACATTAGATATCGTAGTTCCCGACTTGTAATGTTGAAAAACACTACATCTCACTAAGTGACATTGTTTAATGCGGTTTTACGACGGTTGATATCTCAACCTAACCTAACATTCGCACTTGTATCTAAATACGCTCAATTACACTGTTTCGTTCACAATTACGATATTTGCTTGACCTCACAGTTTCTCACCAACTTATTACAGTACAGAACGCTGTATCTCGCTAAATGACATCGTTCTTTAAGGTTTCACAATACTTGCATGCGCTTTAACGAGAATATCACAATAAAGCAGTTTCGCACTTGTAACGGCACAAGACGCAGTATCTGGCTAGTTCATGCCATTTTGTGTGCTTTCCCAATATTTCACCTATCGCAGTTTCGTACTCGCAATAAAACAACACTATCTCGTTAGATGACATCGTTTTTGGTGGTTTCACGACGCTACCTAGCTTAAACTAACATAACTCAACCTAACATAACCTTTGCACTTCTATCGTTAGAATACGTTTTACTCGCTACTTTACATTGCTTTCAACAACATTACGATGGTTTCAAGCGCTTTCACATTAGATATCGCAGTTCCCAACTTGTAAAGGTGAAAAACACTGCATCTCCCTAAGTGACATTGTTTAATGCGGTTTTAGCGCGGTTCATATCTTAACCTAACCTAACCTAACCCAACCTAACCTAACATAACCTAACCTAACCTAACCAAACCTAACCTAACGTAACCTAACCTAACCTAACCTAACCTAACGACGTTTGCAAGCGCTTTCACATTAGATATCGCAGTTCCCGACTTGTAATGGTGAAAAACACTGCATCTCACTAAGTGACATTGTTTAATGCGGTTTTACGACGGTTCATATCTTCACCTAACCTAACATTGGTACTTGTATTGAAAAACGCTCTATTACACTGTTTCGTTCACCATTACGATATTTGCATAACCTCACAGTTTTTCACCAACTTATTGCAGTACAGAACGCTGTATCTCGCTAAATGACATCGTTCTTTAAGGTTTCACGATGCTTGCATGCGCTTTAACGAGAATATCACATTATAGCAGTTTCGCACTTGTAACGGTACAACACGCAGTATCTGGCTTGTTCAAGCCGTTTTGTGTACTTTCACATTTCACCTATTGCAGTTTCGTACATGCAATAAAAATACACTATCTCGTTAGATGACGTCCTTTTTGGTGGTCTCACGACGCTATATAGCTTAAACTAACATAACTCAAGCTAACCTTCGCACTTCTATCTTTAGAAAACGTTTTACTCGCAATTTTACAATGTTTTCTACAAGATTACGACGGTTTCATGCGCTTTCACATTAGATATCCTAGTTCCCGACTTGTAATGTTGAAAAACACTACATCTCACTAAGTGACATTGTTTGATGCGGTTTTACGACGGTTGATATCTCAACCTAACCTAACATTCGCATTTGTATCTAAATACGCTCCATTACACTGTTTCGTTCACAATTACGATATTTGCTTGACCTCACAGTTTCTCACCAACTTATTACAGTACAGAACGCTGCATCTCGCTAAATGACACCGTTCTTTAAGGTTTCACGATACTTGCATGCGCTTTAACGAAAATATCACAATAAAGCAGTTTCGCACTTGTAACGGCACAAGACGCAGTATCTGGCTAGTTCATGCCATTTTGTGTGCTTTCCCAATATTTCACCTATCGCAGTTTCGTACTCGCAATAAAACAACACTATCTCGTTAGATGACATCGTTTTTGTTGGTTTCACGACGCTACCTAGCTCAAACTAACCGAACCTTCGCACTTCTATCGTTAGAAAACGTTTTATTCGCTACTTTACAATGTTTTCTACAAGATTACGACGGTTTCATGCGCTTTCACATTAGATATCGCAGTTCCCGACTTGTAATGGTGAAAAACACAGCATGTCACTAAGTGACATTGTTTATGCGGTTTTAGCGCGGTTCATATCTTAACCTAACCTAACCTTACCTAAACCAACCTAACCTAACCTAACCTAACCAAACCGTACCTAACATACCCTAACCTAACCTAACCTAACCTAACCTAACCAAACCTAACCTAACCTAACCTAACGTAACCTAACCTAACCTAACCTAACCTAACCTAACCTAACGATGTTTGCAAGCGCTTTCACATTAGATATCGCAGTTCCCGACTTGTAAAGGTGAAAAACACTGCATCTCCCTAAGTGACATTGTTTAATGCGGTTTTAGCGCGGTTCATATCTTAACCTAACCTAACCTAACCCAACCTAACCTAACGTAACCTAACCTAACCTAACCAAACCTAACCTAACGTAACCTAACCTAACCTAACCTAACCTAACCTAACCTAACGACGTTTGCAAGCGCTTTCACATTAGATATCGCAGTTCCCGACTTGTAATGGTGAAAAACACTGCATCTCACTAAGTGACATTGTTTAATGCGGTTTTACGACGGTTCATATCTTCACCTAACCTAACATTGGTACTTGTATTGAAAAACGCTCTATTACACTGTTTCGTTCACAATTACGATATTTGCATAACCTCACAGTTTTTCACCAACTTATTGCAGTACAGAACGCTGTATCTCGCTAAATGACATCGTTCTTTAAGGTTTCACGATGCTTGCATGCGCTTTAACGAGAATATCACATTATAGCAGTTTCGCACTTGTAACGGTACAACACGCAGTATCTGGCTTGTTCAAGCCGTTTTGTGTACTTTCACATTTCACCTATTGCAGTTTCGTACATGCAATAAAACAACACTATCTCGTTAGATGACGTCCTTTTTGGTGGTCTCACGACGCTATATAGCTTAAACAAACATAACTCAAGCTAACCTTCGCACTTCTATCTTTAGAAAACGTTTTACTCGCAATTTTACAATGTTTTCTACAAGATTACGACGGTTTCATGCGCTTTCACATTAGATATCCTAGTTCCCGACTTGTAATGTTGAAAAACACTACATCTCACTAAGTGACATTGTTTAATGCGGTTTTACGACGGTTGATATCTCAACCTAACCTAACATTCGCACTTGTATCTAAATACGCTCAATTACACTGTTTCGTTCACAATTACGATATTTGCTTGACCTCACAGTTTCTCACCAACTTATTACAGTACAGAACGCTGTATCTCGCTAAATGACACCGTTCTTTAAGGTTTCACGATACTTGCATGCGCTTTAACGAAAATATCACAATAAAGCAGTTTCGCACTTGTAACGGCACAAGACGCAGTATCTGGCTAGTTCATGCCATTTTGTGTGCTTTCCCAATATTTCACCTATCGCAGTTTCGTACTCGTAATAAAACAACACTATCTCGTTAGATGACATCGTTTTTGTTGGTTTCACGACGCTACCTAGCTCAAACTAACCGAACCTTCGCACTTCTATCGTTAGAAAACGTTTTATTCGCTACTTTACAATGTTTTCTACAAGATTACGACGGTTTCATGCGCTTTCACATTAGATATCGCAGTTCCCGACTTGTAATGGTGAAAAACACAGCATCTCACTAAGTGACATTGTTTATGCGGTTTTAGCGCGGTTCATATCTTAACCTAACCTAACCTTACCTAACCCAACCTAACCTAACCTAACCTAACCAAACCTAACCTAACCTAACCAAACCTAACCTAACATAACCTAACCTAACCTAACCTAACCAAACCTAACCTAACGTAACCTAACCTAACCTAACCTAACCTAACCTAACGACGTTTGCAAGCGCTTTCACATTAGATATCGCAGTTCCCGACTTGTAATGGTGAAAAACACTGCATCTCACTAAGTGACATTGTTTAATGCGGTTTTACGACGGTTCATATCTTCACCTAACCTAACATTGGTACTTGTATTGAAAAACGCTCTATTACACTGTTTCGTTCACAATTACGATATTTGCATAACCTCACAGTTTTTCACCAACCTATTGCAGTACAGAACGCTGTATCTCGCTAAATGACATCGTTCTTTAAGGTTTCACGATACTTGCATGCGCTTTACCGAGAATGTCACAACATAGCAGTTTCGCACTTGTAACGGTACAACACGCAGTATTTGGCTTGTTCATGCCATTTTGTGTGCTTTCACAACATTTTACCTATCGCAGTTTCGTACTCGCAATAAAACAACACTATCTCGTTAGATGACGTCGTTTTTGGTGGTTTCACGACGCTACCTAGCTTAAACTAACATAACTCAACCTAACATAACCTTTGCACTTCTATCGTTAGAATACGTTTTACTCGCTGCTTTACATTGCTTTCAACAACATTACGATGGTTTCAAGCGCTTTCACATTAGATATCGCAGTTCCCAACTTGTAAAGGTGAAAAACACTGCATCTCCCTAAGTGACATTGTTTAATGCGGTTTTAGCGCGGTTCATATCTTAACCTAACCTAACCTAACCCAACCTAACCTAACATAACCTAATCTAACCTAACCAAACCTAACCTAACGTAACCTAACCTAACCTAACCTAACCTAACCTAACGACGTTTGCAAGCGCTTTCACATTAGATATCGCAGTTCCCGACTTGTAATGGTGAAAAACACTGCATCTCACTAAGTGACATTGTTTAATGCGGTTTTACGACGGTTCATATCTTCACCTAACCTAACATTGGTACTTGTATTGAAAAACGCTCTATTACACTGTTTCGTTCACAATTACGATATTTGCATAACCTCACAGTTTTTCACCAACTTATTGCAGTACAGAACGCTGTATCTCGCTAAATGACATCGTTCTTTAAGGTTTCACGATGCTTGCATGCGCTTTAACGAGAATATCACATTATAGCAGTTTCGCACTTGTAACGGTACAACACGCAGTATCTGGCTTGTTCAAGCCGTTTTGTGTACTTTCACATTTCACCTATTGCAGTTTCGTACATGCAATAAAACAACACTATCTCGTTAGATGACGTCCTTTTTGGTGGTCTCACGACGCTATATAGCTTAAACAAACATAACTCAAGCTAACCTTCGCACTTCTATCTTTAGAAAACGTTTTACTCGCAATTTTACAATGTTTTCTACAAGATTACGACGGTTTCATGCGCTTTCACATTAGATATCCTAGTTCCCGACTTGTAATGTTGAAAAACACTACATCTCACTGACATTGTTTAATGCGGTTTTACGACGGTTGATATCTCAACCTAACCTAACATTCGCACTTGTATCTAAATACGCTCAATTACACTGTTTCGTTCACAATTACGATATTTGCTTGACCTCACAGTTTCTCACCAACTTATTACAGTACAGAACGCTGTATCTCGCTAAATGACACCGTTCTTTAAGGTTTCACGATACTTGCATGCGCTTTAACGAAAATATCACAATAAAGCAGTTTCGCACTTGTAACGGCACAAGACGCAGTATCTGGCTAGTTCATGCCATTTTGTGTGCTTTCCCAATATTTCACCTATCGCAGTTTTGTACTCGTAATAAAACAACACTATCTCGTTAGATGACATCGTTTTTGTTGGTTTCACGACGCTACCTAGCTCAAACTAACCGAACCTTCGCACTTCTATCGTTAGAAAACGTTTTATTCGCTACTTTACAATGTTTTCTACAAGATTACGACGGTTTCATGCGCTTTCACATTAGATATCGCAGTTCCCGACTTGTAATGGTGAAAAACACAGCATCTCACTAAGTGACATTGTTTATGCGGTTTTAGCGCGGTTCATATCTTAACCTAACCTAACCTTACCTAACCCAACCTAACCTAACCTATCCTAACCAAACCTAACCTAACCTAACCAAACCTAACCTAACATAACCTAACCTAACCTAACCTAACCAAACCTAACCTAACGTAACCTAACCTAACCTAACCTAACCTAACCTAACCTAACGACGTTTGCAAGCGCTTTCACATGAGATATCGCAGTTCCCGACTTGTAATGGTGAAAAACACTGCATCTCACTAAGTGACATTGTTTAATGCGGTTTTACGACGGTTCATATCTTCACCTAACCTAACATTGGTACTTGTATTGAAAAACGCTCTATTACACTGTTTCGTTCACAATTACGATATTTGCATAACCTCACAGTTTTTCACCAACTTATTGCAGTACAGAACGCTGTATCTCGCTAAATGACATCGTTCTTTAAGGTTTCACGATGCTTGCATGCGCTTTAACGAGAATATCACATTATAGCAGTTTCGCACTTGTAACGGTACAACACGCAGTATCTGGCTTGTTCAAGCCGTTTTGTGTACTTTCACATTTCACCTATTGCAGTTTCGTACATGCAATAAAACAACACTATCTCGTTAGATGACGTCCTTTTTGGTGGTCTCACGACGCTATATAGCTTAAACTAACATAACTCAAGCTAACCTTCGCACTTCTATCTTTAGAAAACGTTTTACTCGCCACTTTATAATGTTGTCTACAAGATTACGACGGTTTCATGCGCTTTCACATTAGATATCGTAGTTCCCGACTTGTAATGTTGAAAAACACTACATCTCACTAAGTGACATTGTTTATTGCGGTTTTACGACGGTTGATATCTCAACCTAACCTAACATTCGCACTTGTATCAAAATACGCTCAATTACACTGTTTCGTTCACAATTACGATATTTGCTTGACCTCACAGTTTCTCACCAACTTATTACAGTACAGAACGCTGTATCTCGCTAAATGACATCGTTCTTTAAGGTTTCACAATACTTGCATGCGCTTTAACGAGAATATCACAATAAAGCAGTTTCGCACTTGTAACAGCACAAGACGCAGTATCTGGCTAGTTCATGCCATTTTGTGTGCTTTCCCAATATTTCACCTATCGCAGTTTCGTACTCGCAATAAAACAACACTATCTCGTTAGATGACATCGTTTTTGGTGGTTTCACGACGCTACCTAGCTCAAACTAACCGAACCTTCGCACTTCTATCGTTAGAAAACGTTTTTTTCGCTACTTTACGTTTTCTACAAGATTACGACAGTTTGATGCGCTTTCACATTAGATATCGCAGTTGCCGACTTGTAATGGTGAAAAACACAGCATCTCACTAAGTGACATTGTTTATAGCGGTTTTAGCGTGGTTTATATCTTAACCTAACCTAACCTTACCTAAACCAACCTAACCTAACCTAACCTAACCAAACCGTACCTAACATACCCTAACCTAACCTAACCAAACCTAACCTAACCTAACCTAACGTAACCTAACCTAACCTAACCTAACCTAACCTAACCTAACGACGTTTGCAAGCGCTTTCACATTAGATATCGCAGTTCCCGACTTGTAATGGTGAAATACACTGCATCTCACTAAGTGACATTGTTTAATGCGGTTTTACGACGGTTCATATCTTAACCTAACCTAACATTCGCACTTGTATTAAAAACGCTCTATTACACTGTTTCGTTCACAATTAGGATATTTGCATAACCTCACAGTTTTTCACCAACTTATTGCAGTACAGAACGCTGTATCTCGCTAAATGACATCGTTCTTTAAGGTTTCACGATGCTTGCATGCGCTTTAACGAGAATATCACAACATAGCAGTTTCGCACTTGTAACGGTACAACACGCAGTATTTGGCTTGTTCATGCCGTTTTGTGTGCTTTCACAACATTTCACCTATCGCAGTTTCGTACTCGCAATAAAACAACACTATCTCGTTAGATGACGTTGTTTTTGGTAGTTTCACGACGCTACCTAGCTTAAACTAACATAACTCAACCTAACATGACCTTCGCACTTCTATCGTTAGAAAACGTTTTACTCGCTACTTTAGATTGCTTTCTACAACATTACGACGGTTTCAAGCGCTTTCACATTAGATATCACAGTTCCCAACTTGTAAAGGTGAAAAACACTGCATCTCACTAAGTGACATTGTTTAATGCGGTTTTACGACGGTTCATACCTTAACCTAACCTAACCTAACCTAACCTAACCTTACCTAACCTAACCTAGCCCAACCCAACCCAACCTAACCTAACCTAACCTAAACTAACCTAACCCAACCTAACCTAACCTAACCTAACCTAACCCAACCTAACCCAACCCAACCCAACCTAACCTAACCTAAGCTAACCTAACCTAACCTAACCAAACCTAACCTAACCTAACTTAACCTAACCTAACGTAACCTAACCTAACCTAACCTAACATAACCTAACGTAACCTAACCTAACCTAACCTAACGTAACCTTACCTAACCTAACGACGGTTGCAAGCGCTTTCACTTTAAATATCGCAGTTCCCCACTTTTAATGGTGAAAAACACTGCATCTCAGTAATTGACATTGTTTAATGCGGTTTTACGACGGTTCATATCTTAACCTAACCTAACATTCGCACTTGTATCAAAAAACGCTCTATTACACTGTTTTGTTCACAATTACGATATTTGCATAACCTCACAGTTTTTCACCAACTTATTGCAGTACAGAACGCTGTATCTCGCTAAATGACATTGTTCTTTAAGGTTTCACGATGCTTGCATGCGCTTTAACGAGAATATCACAATATAGCAGTTTCGCACTTGTAACGGTAGAACACGCAGTATTTGGCTTGTTCATGCCGTTTTGTGTGCTTTCACATTTCACCTATCGCAGTTTAATACTCGCAATAAAACAACACTATCTCGTTAGATGACGTCGTTTTTGGTAGTTTCACGACGCTACCTAGCTTAAACTAACCTAACCTAACCTAACCTTCGCACTTCTATCGTTAGAAAACGTTTTACTCGCCACTTTACAACGTTTTCTACAAGATTACGACGGTTTCATGCGCTTTCACATTAGATATCGTAGTTCCCGACTTGTGTAATGTTGAAAAACACTACATCTCACTAAGTGACATTGTTTAATGCGGTTTTACGAAGGTTGATATGTCAACCTAACCTAACATTCGCACTTGTATCTAAAGACGCTCAATTACACTGTTTCGTTCACAATTACGATATTTGCTTGACCTCACAGTTTTTCACCAGCTTATTACAGTACAGAACGCTGTATCTCGCTAAATGACATCGTTCTTTAAGGTTTCACGATACTTGCATGCGCTTTACCGAGAATGTCACAACATAGCAGTTTCGCACTTGTAACGGTACAACACGCAGTATTTGGCTTGTTGATGCCATTTTGTGTGCTTTCACAACATTTTACCTATCGCAGTTTCGTACTCGCAATAAAACAACACTATCTCGTTAGATGACGTCGTTTTTGGTGGTTTCACGACGCTACCTAGCTTAAACTAACATAACTCAACCTAACATAACCTTTGCACTTCTATCGTTAGAATACGTTTTACTCGCTGCTTTACATTGCTTTCAACAACATTACGATGGTTTCAAGCGCTTTCACATTAGATATCGCAGTTCCCAACTTGTAAAGGTGAAAAACACTGCATCTCCCTAAGTGACATTGTTTAATGCGGTTTTAGCGCGGTTCATATCTTAACCTAACCTAACCTAACCCAACCTAACCTAACATAACCTAACCTAACCTAACCTAACCTAACCTAACCTAACGACGTTTGCAAGCGCTTTCACATTAGATATCGCAGTTCCCGACTTGTAATGGTGAAAAACACTGCATCTCTCTAAGTGACATTGTTTAATGCGGTTTTACGACGGTTCATATCTTCACCTAACCTAACATTGGTACTTGTATTGAAAAACGCTCTATTACACTGTTTCGTTCACAATTACGATATTTGCATAACCTCACAGTTTTTCACCAACTTATTGCAGTACAGAACGCTGTATCTCGCTAAATGACATCGTTCTTTAAGGTTTCACGATGCTTGCATGCGCTTTAACGAGAATATCACATTATAGCAGTTTCGCACTTGTAACGGTACAACACGCAGTATCTGGCTTGTTCAAGCCGTTTTGTGTACTTTCACATTTCACCTATTGCAGTTTCGTACATGCAATAAAACAACACTATCTCGTTAGATGACGTCCTTTTTGGTGGTCTCACGACGCTACATAGCTTAAACTAACATAACTCAAGCTAACCTTCGCACTTTTATCTTTAGAAAACGTTTTACTCGCAATTTTACAATGTTTTCTACAAGATTACGACGGTTTCATGCGCTTTCACATTAGATATCCTAGTTTCCGACTTGTAATGTTGAAAAACACTACATCTCACTAAGTGACATTGTTTAATGCGGTTTTACGACGGTTGATATCTCAACCTAACCTAACATTCGCACTTGTATCTAAATACGCTCAATTACACTGTTTCGTTCACAATTACGATATTTGCTTGACCTCACAGTTTCTCACCAACTTATTACAGTACAGAACGCTGTATCTCGCTAAATGACACCGTTCTTTAAGGTTTCACGATACTTGCATGCGCTTTAACGAAAATATCACAATAAAGCAGTTTCGCACTTGTAACGGCACAAGACGCACTATCTGGCTTGTTCATGCCATTTTGTGTGCTTTCCCAATATTTCACCTATCGCAGTTTCGTACTCGCAATAAAACAACACTATCTCGTTAGATGACATCGTTTTTGTTGGTTTCACGACGCTACCTAGCTCAAACTAACCGAACCTTCGCACTTCTATCGTTAGAAAACGTTTTATTCGCTACTTTACAATGTTTTCTACAAGATTACGACGATTTCATGCGCTTTCACATTAGATATCGCAGTTCCCGACTTGTAATGGTGAAAAACACAGCATCTCACTAAGTGACATTGTTTATGCGGTTTTAGCGCGGTTCATATCTTAACCTAACCTAACCTTACCTAACCCAACCTAACCTAACCTAACCTAACCAAACCTAACCTAACATAACCTAACCTAACCTAACCTAACCAAACCTAACCTAACGTAACCCAACCTAACCTAACCTAACCTAACCTAACCTAACGACGTTTGCAAGCGCTTTCACATTAGATATCGCAGTTCCCGACTTGTAATGGTGAAAAACACTGCATCTCACTAAGTGACATTGTTTAATGCGGTTTTACGACGGTTCATATCTTCACCTAACCTAACATTGGTACTTGTATTGAAAAACGCTCTATTACACTGTTTCGTTCACAATTACGATATTTGCATAACCTCACAGTTTTTCACCAACCTATTGCAGTACAGAACGCTGTATCTCGCTAAATGACATCGTTCTTTAAGGTTTCACGATGCTTGCATGCGCTTTAACGAGAATATCACATTATAGCAGTTTCGCACTTGTAACGGTACAACACGCAGTATCTGGCTTGTTCAAGCCGTTTTGTGTACTTTCACAACATTTCACCTATTGCAGTTTCGTACATGCAATAAAACAACACTATCTCGTTAGATGACGTCCTTTTTGGTGGTCTCACGACGCTACATAGCTTAAACTAACATAACTCAAGCTAACCTTCGCACTTTTATCTTTAGAAAACGTTTTACTCGCAATTTTACAATGTTTTCTACAAGATTACGACGGTTTCATGCGCTTTCACATTAGATATCCTAGTTTCCGACTTGTAATGTTGAAAAACACTACATCTCACTAAGTGACATTGTTTAATGCGGTTTTACGACGGTTGATAACTCAACCTAACCTAACATTCGCACTTGTATCTAAATACGCTCAATTACACTGTTTCGTTCACAATTACGATATTTGCTTGACCTCACAGTTTCTCACCAACTTATTACAGTACAGAACGCTGTATCTCGCTAAATGACATCGTTCTTTAAGGTTTCACGATACTTGCATGCGCTTTAACGAAAATATTACAATAAAGCAGTTTCGCACTTGTAACGGCACAAGACGCAGTATCTGGCTAGTTCATGCCATTTTGTGTGCTTTCCCAATATTTCACCTATCGCAGTTTCGTACTCGCAGTAAAACAACACTATCTCGTTAGATGACATCGTTTTTGGTGGTTTCACGACGCTACCTAGCTCAAACTAACCGAACCTTCGCACTTCTATCGTTATAAAACGTTTTATTCGCTACTTTACAATGTTTTCTACAAGATTACGACGGTTTCATGCGCTTTCACATTAGATATCGCAGTTCCCGACTTGTAATGGTGAAAAACACAGCATCTCACTAAGTGACATTGTTTAATGCGGTTTTAGCGCGGTTCATATCTTAACCTAACCTAACCTTACCTAACCCAGCCTAACCTAACCTAACCTAACCAAACCTTACCTAACATACCCTAACCTAACCTAACCTAACCTAACCTAACCAAACCTAACCTAACCTAACCTAACGTAACCTAACCTAACCTAACCAAACCTAACCTAACCTAACGACGTTTGCAAGCGCTTTCACATTAGATATTGCAGTTCCCGACTTGTAATGGTGAAAAACACTGCATCTCACTAAGTGACATTGTTTCATGCGGTTTTACGACGGTTCATATCTTAACCTAACCTAACATTCGCACTTGTAATAAAAAACGCTCTATTACACTGTTTCGTTCACAATTAGGATATTTGCATAACCTCACAGTTTTTCACCAACTTATTGCAGTACAGAACGCTGTATCTCGCTAAATGACATCGTGCTTTAAGGTTTCACGATGCTTGCATGCGCTTTAACGAGAATATCACAACATAGCAGTTT
Organism: Rhipicephalus microplus; assembly: GCF_043290135.1. NCBI lineage: Eukaryota > Metazoa > Arthropoda > Arachnida > Ixodida > Ixodidae > Rhipicephalus > Rhipicephalus microplus. Next base: position 3,552,521 of record NC_134701.1, read on the forward strand.
CGCACTTGTAACGGTACAACACGCAGTATTTGGCTTGTTCATGCCGTTTTGTGTGCTTTCACAACATTTCACCTATCGCAGTTTTGTACTCGCAATAAAACAACACTATCTCGTTAGATGACGTTTTTGGTAGTTGCACGACGCTACCTAGCTTAAACTAACATAACTCAACCTAACATAACCTTCGCACTTCTATCGTTAGAAAACGTTTTACTCGCTATTTTATATTGCTTTCTACAACATTATGACGGTTTCAAGCGCTTTCACATTAGATATCACAGTTCCCAACTTGTAAAGGTGAAAAACACTGCATCTCACTATGTGACATTGTTTAATGCGGTTTTACGACGGTTCATACCTTAACCTAACGTAACCTAACCTAACCTAACCTAACCTTACCTAACCTAACCTAACCTAACCTAACCTAACCCAACCCAACCCAACCTAACCTAACCTAACCTAAACTAACCTAACCCAACCTAACCTAACCTAACCTAACCTAACCCAACCTAACCCAACCCAACCCAACCTAACCTAACCTAAGCTAACCTAACCTAAGCTAACCAAACCTAACCTAACCTAACTTAAACTAACCTAACGTAACCTAACCTAACCTAACCTATTCTAACGTAACCTAACCTTACCTGACCTAACCTAACCTAACCTAACCTAACCTAACGACGGTTGCAAGCGCTTTCACATTAAATATCGCAGTTCCCCACTTTTAATGGTGAAAAACACTGCATCTCAGTAATTGACATTGTTTAATGCGGTTTTACGACGGTTCATATCTTAACCTAACATTCGCACTTGTATCTAAAAACGCTCAATTACACTGTTTCGTTCACAATTACGATATTTGCTTGACCTCACAGTTTCTCACCAACTTATTACAGTACAGAACGCTGTATCTCGCTAAATGACATCGTTCTTTAAGGTTTCACGATACTTGCATGCGCTTTACCGAGAGTGTCACAACATAGCAGTTTCGCACTTGTAACGGTACAACACGCAGTATTTGGCTTGTTCATGCCGTTTTGTGTGCTTTCACAACATTTTACCTATCGCAGTTTCGTACTCGCAATAAAACAACACTATCTCGTTAGATGACGTCGTTTTTGGTGGTTTCACGACGCTACCTAGCTTAAACTAACATAACTCAACCTAACATAACCTTCGCACTTCTATCGTTAGAAAACGTTTTACTCGCTACTTTACATTGCTTTCTACAACATTACGACGGTTTCAAGCGCATTCACATTAGATATCGCAGTTCCCAACTTGTAAAGGTGAAAAACACTGCATCTCACTAAGTGACATTGTTTATTGCGGTTTTACGACGGTTCATACCTTAACCTAACGTAACCTAACCTAACCTAACCCAACCTAACCTAACATAACCTAACCTAACCTAACCTAACCAAACCTAACCTAACGTAACCTAACCTAACCTAACCTAACCTAACGACGTTTGCAAGCGCTTTCACATTAGATATCGCAGTTCCCGACTTGTAATGGTGAAAAACACTGCATCTCACTAAGTGACATTGTTTAATGCGGTTTTACGACGGTTCATATCTTAACCTAACCTAACATTCGTACTTGTATTGAAAAACGCTCTATTACACTGTTTCGTTCACAATTACGATATTTACATAACCTCACAGTTTTTCACCAACTTATTGCAGTACAGAACGCTGTATCTCGCTAAATGACATTGTTCTTTAAGGTTTCACGATGCTTGCATGCGCTTTAACGAGAATATCACAATATAGCAGTTTCGCACTTGTAACGGTAGAACACGCAGTATTTGGCTTGTTCATGCCGTTTTGTGTGCATTCACAACATTTCACCTATCGCAGTTTAATACTCGCAATAAAACAACACTATCGCGTTAGATGACGTCGTTTTTGGTAGTTTCACGACGCTACCTAGCTTAAACTAACCAAACCTAACCTAACCTTCGCACTTCTACGTTAGAAAACGTTTTACTCGCAACTTTACAATGTTTTCTACAAGATTACGACGGTTTCATGCGCTTTCACATTAGATATCGTAGTTCCCGACTTGTAATGTTGAAAAACACTACATCTCACTAAGTGACATTGTTTAATGCGGTTTTACGACGGTTGATATGTCAACCTAACCTAACATTCGCACTTGTATCTAAAGACGCTCAATTACACTGTTTCGTTCACAATTACGATATTTGCTTGACCTCACAGTTTCTCACCAACTTATTACAGTACAGAACGCTGTATCTCGCTAAATGACATCGTTCTTTAAGGTTTCACGATACTTGCATGCGCTTTACCGAGAATGTCACAACATAGCAGTTTCGCACTTGTAACGGTACAACACGCAGTATTTGGCTTGTTCATGCCGTTTTGTGTGCTTTCACAACATTTTACCTATCGCAGTTTCGTACTCGCTATAAAACAACACTATCTCGTTAGATGACGTCGTTTTTGGTGGTTTCACGACGCTACCTATCTCAAACTAACCGAACCTTCGCACTTCTATCGTTAGAAAACGTTTTATTCGCTACTTTACAATGTTTTCTACAAGATTACGACGGTTTCATGCGCTTTCACATTAGATATCGCAGTTGCCGACTTGTAATGGTGAAAAACACAGCATCTCACTAAGTGACATTGTTTATAGCGGTTTTAGCGTGGTTCATATCTTAACCTAACCTAACCTTACCTAAACCAACCTAACCTAACCTAACCTAACCAAACCGTACCTAACATACCCTAACCTAACCTAACCTAACCTAACCTAACCAAACCTAACCTAACCTAACCTAACGTAACCTAACCTAACCTAACCTAACCTAACGACGTTTGCAAGCGCTTTCACATTAGATATCGCAGTTCCCGACTTGTAATGGTGAAATACACTGCATCTCACGAAGTGACATTGTTTAATGCGGTTTTACGACGGTTCATATCTTAACCTAACCTAACATTCGCACTTGTATTAAAAAACGCTCTATTACACTGTTTCGTTCACAATTAGGATATTTGCATAACCTCACAGTTTTTCACCAACTTATTGCAGTACAGAACGCTGTATCTCGCTAAATGACATCGTTCTTTAAGGTTTCACGATGCTTGCATGCGCTTTAACGAGAATATCACAACATAGCAGTTTCGCACTTGTAACGGTACAACACGCAGTATTTGGCTTGTTCATGCCGTTTTGTGTGCTTTCACAACATTTCACCTATCGCAGTTTCGTACTCGCAATAAAACAACACTATCTCGTTAGATGACGTTGTTTTTGGTAGTTTCACGACGCTACCTAGCTTAAACTAACATAACTCAACCTAACATGACCTTCGCACTTCTATCGTTAGAAAACGTTTTACTCGCTACTTTAGATTGCTTTCTACAACATTACGACGGTTTCAAGCGCTTTCACATTAGATATCACAGTTCCCAACTTGTAAAGGTGAAAAACACTGCATCTCACTAAGTGACATTGTTTAATGCGGTTTTACGACGGTTCATACCTTAACCTAACCTAACCTAACCTAACCTAACCTAACCTAACCTAACCCAACCCAACCCAACCTAACCTAACCTAACCTAACCTAAACTAACCTAACCCAACCTAACCTAACCTAACCTAACCTAACCCAACCTAACCCAACCCAACCCAACCTAACCTAACCTAAGCTAACCTAACCTAACCTAACCAAACCTAACCTAACCTAACTTAACCTAACTTAACGTAACCTAACCTAACCTATTCTAACGTAACCTAACCTTACCTGACCTAACCTAACCTAACGTAACCTAACCTAACCTAACATAACCTAACGTAACCTAACCTAACCTAACCTAACGTAACCTAACCTGACCTAACCCAACCTAACCCAACCCAACCCAAACCAACAACACCCAACCCAACCTAACCTAACCTAACCTAACCTTACCTAACCTAACCAAATTATCCTTACCTAACATAACCTAACCTAACGTAACCTAACCTAAACTAACCTAACGTAACCTAACCTAACCTAACGTAACCTAACCTAACCTAACCTAACCCAACCTAACCTAACCTAACCCAACTCAACCCAACCTAACCTAATGTAACCTAACCTAACCTAACCTAACCTAACCAAACCTAACCTAACCTTCGCACTTCTATCGTTAGAAAACGTTTTACTCGCCACTTTACAACGTTTTCTACAAGATTACGACGGTTTCATGCGATTTCACATTAGATATCGTAGTTCCCGACTTGTAATGTTGAAAAACACTACATCTCACTAAGTGACATTGTTTAATGCGGTCTTACGACGGTTGATATGTCAACCTAACCTAACATTCGCACTTGTATCTAAAGACGCTCAATTACACTGTTTCGTTCACAATTACGATATTTGCTTGACCTCACAGTTTCTCACCAACTTATTACAGTACAGAACGCTGTATCTCGCTAAATGACATCGTTCTTTAAGGTTTCACGATACTTGCATGCGCTTTACCGAGAATGTCACAACATAGCAGTTTCGCACTTGTAACGGTACAACACGCAGTATTTGGCTTGTTCATGCCATTTTGTGTGCTTTCACAACATTTTACCTATCGCAGTTTCGTACTCGCAATAAAACAACACTATCTCGTTAGATGACGTCGTTTTTGGTGGTTTCACGACGCTACCTAGCTTAAACTAACATAACTCAACCTAACATAACCTTCGCACTTCTATCGTTAGAAAACGTTTTACTCGCTACTTTACATTGCTTTCTACAACATTACGACGGTTTCAAGCGCTTTCACATTAGATATCGCAGTTCCCAACTTATAAAGTTGAAAAACACTGCATCTCACTAAGTGACATTGTTTAATGCGGTTTTAGCGCGGTTCATAACTTAACCTAACCTAACCTAACCTAACCTAACCCAACCTAACCTAGCATAACCTAACCTAACCTAACCTAACCAAACCTAACGTAACGTAACCTAACCTAACCTAACCTAACCTAACGACGTTTGCAAGCGCTTTCACATTAGATATCGTAGTTCCCGACTTGTAATGGTGAAAAACACTGCATCTCACTAAGTGACATTGTTTATTGCGGTTTTACGACGGTTCATATCTTAACCTAACCTAACATTGGTACTTGTATTGAAAAACGCTCTATTACACTGTTTCGTTCACAATTACGATATTTGCATAACCTCACAGTTTTTAACCAACTTATTGCAGTACAGAACGCTGTATCTCGCTAAATGACATCGTTCTTTAAGGTTTCACGATGCTTGCATGCGCTTTAACGAGAATATCACATTATAGCAGTTTCGAACTTGTAACGGTACAACACGCAGTATCTGGCTTGTTCAAGCCGTTTTGTGTACTTTCACAACATTTCACCTATTGCAGTTTCGTACATGCAATAAAACAACACTATCTCGTTAGATGACGTCCTTTTTGGTGGTCTCACGACGCTACATAGCTTAAACTAACCTAACTCAAGCTAACCTTCGCACTTCTACCGTTAGAAAACGTTTTACTCGCAACTTTATAATGTTTTCTACAAGATTACGACGGTTTCATGCGCTTTCACATTAGATATCGTAGTTCCCGACTTGTAATGTTGAAAAACACTACATCTCACTAAGTGACATTGTTTAATGCGGTTTTACGACGGTTGATATCTCCACCTAACCTAACATTCGCACTTGTATCTAAATACGCTCAATTACACTGTTTCGTTCACAATTACGATATTTGCTTGACCTCACAGTTTCTCACCAACTTATTACAGTACAGAACGCTGTATCTCGCTAAATGACATCGTTCTTTAAGGTTTCACAATACTTGCATGCGCTTTAACGAGAATATCACAATAAAGCAGTTTCGCACTTGTAACGGCACAAGACGCAGTATCTGGCTAGTTCATGCCATTTTGTGTGCTTTCCCAATATTTCACCTATCGCAGTTTCGTACTCGCAATAAAACAACACTATCTCGTTAGATGACATCGTTTTTGGTGGTTTCACGACGCTACCTAGCTGAAACTAACCGAACCTTCGCACTTCTATCGTTAGAAAACGTTTTATTCGCTACTTTACAATGTTTTCTACAAGATTACGACGGTTTCATGCGCTTTCACATTAGATATCGCAGTTGCCGACTTGTAATGGTGAAAAACACAGCATCTCACTAAGTGACATTGTTTAATGCGGTTTTAGCGCGGTTCATATCTTAACCTAACCTAACCTTACCTAAACCAACCTAACCTAACCTAACCAAACCGTACCTAACATACCCTAACCTAACCTAACCTAACCTAACCTAACCAAACCTAACCTAACCTAACCTAACGTAACCTAACCTAACCTAACCTAACCTAACCAAACGTAACCTAACCTAACCTAACCTAACCTAACCTAACCTAACCCAACCTAACCTAACCTAACCTAACCCAACTCAACCCAACCTAGCCTAATCTAACCTAACCTAACCTAACCTAACCAAACCTAACCTAACCTAACCTAACCTAACGACGGTTGCAAGCGCTTTCACATTAAATATCGCAGTTCCCCACTTGTAATGTTGAAAAACACTACATCTCACTAAGTGACATTGTTTAATGCGGTTTTACGACGGTTGATATGTCAACCTAACCTAACATTCGCACTTGTATCTAAAGACGCTCAATTACACTGTTTCGTTCACAATTACGATATTTGCTTGACCTCACAGTTTCACACCAACTTATTACAGTACAGAACGCTGTATCTCGCTAAATGACATCGTTCTTTAAGGTTTCACGATACTGGCATGCGCTTTACCGAGAATGTCACAACATAGCACTTTCAACCTTGTAACGGTACAACACGCAGTATTTGGCTTGTTCATGCCGTTTTGTGTGCTTTCACAACATTTTACCTATCGCAGTTTCGTACTCGCAATAAAACAACACTATCTCGTTAGATGACGTCGTTTTTGGTGGTTTCACGACGATACCTAGCTTAAACTAACATAACTCAACCTAACATAACCTTCGCACTTCTATCGTTAGAAAACGTTTTACTCGCTACTTTACATTGCTTTCTACAACATTACGACGGTTTCAAGCGCTTTCACATTAGATATCGCAGTTCCCAACTTGTAAAGGTGAAAAACACTGCATCTCACTAAGTGACATTGTTTAATGCGGTTTTAGTTCGGTTCATATCTTAACCTAACCTAACCTTACCTAAACCAACCTAACCTAACCTAACCTAACCAAACCTAACCTAACCTAACCTAACCTAACCAAACCTAACCTAACCTAACCTAACGTAACCTAACCTAACCTAACCTAACCTAACCTAACGACGTTTGCAAGCGCTTTCACATTAGATATCGCAGTTCTCGACTTGTAATGGTGAAAAACACTGCATCTCACTAAGTGACATTGATTAATGCGGTTTTACGACGGTTCATATCTTAACCTAACCTAACATTCGCACTTGTATTAAAAAACGCTCTATTACACTGTTTCGTTCACAATTAGGATATTTGCATAACCTCACAGTTTTTCACCAACTTATTGCAGTACAGAACGCTGTATCTCGCTAAATGACAACGTTCTTTAAGGTTTCACGATGCTTGCATGCGCTTTAACGAGAATATCACAAAATAGCAGTTTCGCACTTGTAACGGTACAACACGCAGTATTTGGCTTGTTCATGCCGTTTTGTGTGCTTTCACAACATTTCACCTATCGCAGTTTCGTACTCGCAATAAAACAACACTATCTCGTTAGATGACGTTGTTTTTGGTAGTTTCACGACGCTACCTAGCTTAAACTAACATAACTCAACCTAACATAACCTTCGCACTTCTATCGTTAGAAAACGTTTTACTCGCTACTTTACATTGCTTTCTACAACATTACGACGGTTTTAAGCGCTTTCACATTAGATATCGCAGTTCCCAAGTTGTAAAGGTGAAAAACACTGCATCTCACTAAGTGACATTGTTTATTGCGGTTTTACGACGGTTCATACCTTAACCTAACGTAACCTAACCTAACCTAACCCAACCTAACCTAACATAACCTAACCTAACTTAACCAAACCTAACCTAACGTAACGTAACCTAACCAAACCTAACCTTACCTAACCTAACCTAACGACGTTTGCAAGCGCTTTCACATTAGATATCGCAGTTCCCGACTTGTAATGGTGAAAAACACTGCATCTCACTAAGTGACATTGTTTAATGCGGTTTTACGACGGTTCATATCTTAACCTAACCTAACATTCGTACTTGTATTGAAAAACGCTCTATTACACTGTTTCGTTCACAATTACGATATTTGCATAACCTCACAGTTTTTCACCAACTTATTGCAGTACAGAACGCTGTATCTCGCTAAATGACATTGTTCTTTAAGGTTTCACGATGCTTGCATGCGCTTTAACGAGAATATCACAATATAGCAGTTTCGCACTTGTAACGGTAGAACACGCAGTATTTGGCTTGTTCATGCCGTTTTGTGTGCATTCACAACATTTCACCTATCGCAGTTTAATACTCGCAATAAAACAACACTATCTCGTTAGATGACGTCGTTTTTGGTAGTTTCATGACGCTACCTAGCTTAAACTAACCTAACCTAACCTAACCTTCGCACTTCTATCGTTAGAAAACGTTTTACTCGCAACTTTACAATGTTTTCTACAAGATTACGACGGTTTCATGCGCTTTCGCATTAGATATCGTAGTTCCCGACTTGTAATGTTGAAAAACACTACATCTCACTAAGTGACATTGTTTAATGCGGTTTTACGACGGTTGATATGTCAACCTAACCTAACATTCGCACTTGTATCTAAAGACGCTCAATTACACTGTTTCGTTCACAATTACGATATTTGCTTGACCTCACAGTTTCTCACCAACTTATTACAGTACAGAACGCTGTATCTCGCTAAATGACATCGTTCTTAAGGTTTCACGATACTTGCATGCGCTTTACCGAGAATGTCACAACATAGCAGTTTCGCACTTGTAACGGTACAACACGCAGTATTTGGCTTGTTCATGCCGTTTTGTGTGCTTTCACAACATTTTACCTATCGCAGTTTCGTACTCGCAATAAAACAACACTATCTCGTTAGATGACGTCGTTTTTGGTGGTTTCACGACGCTACCTAGCCTAAACTAACATAACTCAACCTATCATAACCTTCGCACTTCTATCGTTAGAAAACGTTTTACTCGCTACTTTACATTGCTTTCTACAACATTACGACGGTTTCGAAAACTTTCACATTAGATATCGCAGTTCCCAACTTGTAAAGGTGAAAAACACTGCATCTCACTAAGTGACATTGTTTAATGCGGTTTTAGCGCGGTTCATATCTTAACCTAACCTAACCTAACCTAACCTAACCCAACCTAACCTAACATAACCTAACCTAACCTAACCTAACCTAACCAAACCTAACCTAACGTAACCTAACCTAACCTAACCTAACCTAACCTAAGCTAACCTAACGATGTTTGCAAGCGCTTTCACATTAGATATCGCAGTTCCCGACTTGTAATGGTGAAAAACACTGCATCTCACTAAGTGACATTGTTTAATGCGGTTTTACGACGGTTCATATCTTAACCTAACCTAACATTGGTACTTGTATTGAAAAACGCTCTATTACACTGTTTAGTTCACAATTACGATATTCGCATAACCTCACAGTTTTTCACCAACTTATTGCAGTACAGAACGCTGTATCTCGCTAAATGACATCGTTCTTTAAGGTTTCACGATGCTTGCATGCGCTTTAACGAGAATATCACATTATAGCAGTTTCGCACTTGTAACGGTACAACACGCAGTATCTGGCTTGTTCAAGCCGTTTTGTGTACTTTCACAACATTTCACCTATTGCAGTTTCGTATATGCAATAAAACAACACTATCTCGTTAGATGACGTCCTTTTTGGTGGTCTCACGACGCTACATAGCTTAAACTAACATAACTCAAGCTAACCTTCGCACTTCTATCTTTAGAAAACGTTTTACTCGCACTTTTACAATGTTTTCTACAAGATTACGATGGTTTCATGCGCTTTCACATTAGATATCGTAGTTCCCGACTTGTAATGGTGAAAAACACTGCATCTCACTAAGTGACATTGTTTAATGCGGTTTTACGACGGTTCATATCTTAACCTAACCTAACATTCGCACTTGTATTAAAAAACGCTCTATTACACTGTTTCGTTCACAATTAGGATATTTGCATAACCTCACAGTTTTTCACCAACTTATTGCAGTACAGAACGCTGTATCTCGCTAAATGACATCGTTCTTTAAGGTTTCACGATGCTTGCATGCGCTTTAACGAGAATATCACAACATAGCAGTTTCGCACTTGTAACGGTACAACACGCAGTATTTGGCTTGTTCATGCCGTTTTGTGTGCTTTCACAACATTTCACCTATCGCAGTTTCGTACTCGCAATAAAACAACACTATCTCGTTAGATGACGTCGTTTTTGGTAGTTGCACGACGCAACCTAGCATAAACTAACATAACTCAACCTAACATAACCTTCGCACTTCTATCGTTAGAAAACGTTTTACTCGCTACTTTACATTGCTTTCTACAACATTACGACGGTTTCAAGCGCTTTCACATTAGATATCGCAGTTCCCAACTTGTAAAGGTGAAAAACACTGCATCTCACTAAGTGACATTGTTTATTGCGGTTTTACGACGGTTCATACCTTAACCTAACGTAACCTAACCTAACCTAACCCAACCTAACCTAGCATAACCTAACCTAACCTAACCTAACCTAACCTAACCTAACGTAACCTAACCTAACCTAACCTAACCTAACGACGTTTGCAAGCGCTTTCACATTAGATATCGCAGTTCCCGACTTGTAATGGTGAAAAACACTGCATCTCACTAAGTGACATTATTTAATGCGGTTTTACGACGGTTCATATCTTAACCTAACTTAACATTCGTACTTGTATTGAAAAACGCTCTATTACACTGTTTCGTTCACAATTACGATATTTGCATAACCTCACAGTTTTTCACCAACTTATTGCAGTACAGAACGCTGTATCTCGCTAAACGACATTGTTCTTTAAGGTTTCACGATGCTTGCATGCGCTTTAACGAGAATATCACAATATAGCAGTTTCGCACTTGTAACGGTAGAACACGCAGTATTTGGCTTGTTCATGCCGTTTTGTGTGCATTCACAACATTTCACCTATCGCAGTTTAATACTCGCAATAAAACAACACTATCTCGTTAGATGACGTCGTTTTTGGTAGTTTCACGACGCTACCTAGCTTAAACTAACCTAACCTAACCTAACCTTCGCACTTCTATCCTTAGAAAACGTTTTACTTGCAACTTTACAATGTTTTCTACAAGATTACGACGGTTTCATGCGCTTTCACTTTAGATATCGTAGTTCCCGACTTGTAATGTTGAAAAACACTACATCTCACTAAGTGACATTGTTTAATGCGGTTTTACGACGGTTGATATGTCAACCTAACCTAACATTCGCACTTGTATCTAAAGACGCTCAATTACACTGTTTCGTTCACAATTACGATATTTGCTTGACCTCACAGTTTCTCACCAACTTATTACAGTACAGAACGCTGTATCTCGCTAAATGACATCGTTCTTAAGGTTTCACGATACTTGCATGCGCTTTACCGAGAATGTCACAACATAGCAGTTTCGCACTTGTAACGGTACAACACGCAGTATTTGGCTTGTTCATGCCGTTTTGTGTGCTTTCACAACATTTTACCTATCGCAGTTTCGTACTCGCAATAAAACAACACTATCTCGTTAGATGACGTCGTTTTTGGTGGTTTCACGACGCTACCTAGCTTAAACTAACATAACTCAACCTAACATAACCTTCGCACTTCTATTGTTAGAAAACGTTTTACTCGCTACTTTACATTGCTTTCTACAACATTACGACGGTTTCAAGCGCTTTCACATTAGATATCGCAGTTCCCAACTTGTAAAGGTGAAAAACACTGCATCTCACTAAGTGACATTGTTTAATGCGGTTTTAGCGCGGTTCATATCTTAACCTATCCTAACCCAACCTAACCTAACATAACCTAACCTAACCTAACCTAACCTAACGAAACCTAACCTAACGTAACCTAACCTAACCTAACCTAACCTAACCTAACGACGTTTGCAAGCGCTTTCACATTAGATATCGCAGTTCCCGACTTGTAATGGTGAAAAACACTGCATCCCACTAAGTGACATTGTTTAATGCGGTTTTACGACGGTTCATATCTTAACCTAACCTAACATTGGTACTTGTATTGAAAAACGCTCTATTACACTGTTTCGTTCACAATTACGATATTTGCATAACCTCACAGTTTTTCACCAACTTATTGCAGTACAGAACGCTGTATCTCGCTAAATGACATCGTTCTTTAAGGTTTCACGATGATTGCATGCGCTTTAACGAGAATATCACATTATAGCAGTTTCGCACTTGTAACGGTACAACACGCAGTATCTGGCTTGTTCAAGCCGTTTTGTGTACTTTCACAACATTTCACCTATTGCAGTTTCATACATGCAATAAAACAACACTATCTCGTTAGATGACGTCCTTTTTGGTGGTCTCACGACGCTACATAGCTTAAACTAACATAACTCAAGCTAACCTGCGCACTTTTATCTTTAGAAAACGTTTTACTCGCAATTTTACAATGTTTTCTACAAGATTACGACGGTTTCATGCGCTTTCACATTAGATATCGTAGTTCCCGACTTGTAATGGTGAAAAACACTACATCTCACTAAGTGACATTGTTTAATGCGGTTTTACGACGGTTGATATCTCCACCTAACCTAACATTCGCACTTGTATCTAAATACGCTCAATTACACTGTTTCGTTCACAATTACGATATTTGCTTGACCTCACAGTTTCTCACCAACTTATTACAGTACAGAACGCTGTATCTCGCTAAATGACATCGTTCTTTAAGGTTTCACAATACTTGCATGCGCTTTAACGAGAATATCACAATAAAGCAGTTTCGCACTTGTAACGGCACAAGACGCAGTATCTGGCTAGTTCATGCCATTTTGTGTGCTTTCCCAATATTTCACCTATCGCAGTTTCGTACTCGCAATAAAACAACACTATCTCGTTAGATGACATCGTTTTTGGAGGTTTCACGACGCTACCTAGCTGAAACTAACCGAACCTTCGCACTTCTATCGTTAGAAAACGTTTTATTCGCTACTTTACAATGTTTTCTACAAGATTACGACGGTTTCATGCGCTTTCACATTAGATATCGCAGTTGCCGACTTGTAATGGTGAAAAACACAGCATCTCACTAAGTGACATTGTTTAATGCGGTTTTAGCGCGGTTCATATCTTAACCTAACCTAACCTTACCTAGTCCAACCTAACCTAACCTAACCAAACCGTACCTAACATACCCTAACCTAACCTAACCTAACCTAACCTAACCAAACCTAACCTAACCTAACCTAACGTAACCTAACCTAACCTAACCTAACCTAACCAAACGTAACCTAACCTAACCTAACCTAACCTAACCTAACCTAACCCAACCTAACCTAACCTAACCTAACCCAACTCAACCCAACCTAGCCTAATCAACCCTAACCTAACCTAACCTAACCTAACCAAACCTAACCTAACCTAACCTAACCTAACGACGGTTGCAAGCGCTTTCACATTAAATATCGCAGTTCCCCACTTGTAATGTTGAAAAACACTACATCTCACTAAGTGACATTGTTTAATGCGGTTTTACGACGGTTGATATGTCAACCTAACCTAACATTCGCACTTGTATCTAAAGACGCTCAATTACACTGTTTCGTTCACAATTACGATATTTGCTTGACCTCACAGTTTCTCACCAACTTATTACAGTACAGAACGCTGTATCTCGCTAAATGACATCGTTCTTTAAGGTTTCACGATACTGGCATGCGCTTTACCGAGAATGTCACAACATAGCACTTTCGCACTTGTAACGGTACAACACGCAGTATTTGGCTTGTTCATGCCGTTTTGTGTGCTTTCACAACATTTTACCTATCGCAGTTTCGTACTCGCAATAAAACAACACTATCTCGTTAGATGACGTCGTTTTTGGTGGTTTCACGACGATACCTAGCTTAAACTAACATAACTCAACCTAACATAACCTTCGCACTTCTATCGTTAGAAAACGTTTTACTCGCTACTTTACATTGCTTTCTACAACATTACGACGGTTTCAAGCGCTATCACATTAGATATCGCAGTTCCCAACTTGTAAAGGTGAAAAACACTGCATCTCACTAAGTGACATTGTTTAATGCGGTTTTAGCGCGGTTCATATCTTAACCTAACCTAACCTTACCTAAACCAACCTAACCTAACCTAACCTAACCAAACCTTACCTAACATACCCTAACCTAACCTAACCTAACCTAACCAAACCTAACCTAACCTAACCTAACGTAACCTAACCTAACCTAACCTAACCTAACCTAACGACGTTTGCAAGCGCTTTCACATTAGATATCGCAGTTCCCGACTTGTAATGGTGAAAAACACTGCATCTCACTAAGTGACATTGATTAATGCGGTTTTACGACGGTTCATGTCTTAACCTAACCTAACATTCGCACTTGTATTAAAAAACGCTCTATTACACTGTTTCGTTCACAATTAGGATATTTGCATAACCTCACAGTTTTTCACCAACTTATTGCAGTACAGAACGCTGTATCTCGCTAAATGACAACGTTCTTTAAGGTTTCACGATGCTTGCATGCGCTTTAACGAGAATATCACAACATAGCAGTTTCGCACTTGTAACGGTACAACACGCAGTATTTGGCTTGTTCATGCCGTTTTGTGTGCTTTCACAACATTTCACCTATCGCAGTTTCGTACTCGCAATAAAACAACACTATCTCGTTAGATGACGTTGTTTTTGGTAGTTTCACGACGCTACCTAGCTTAAACTAACATAACTCCACCTAACATAACCTTCGCACTTCTATCGTTAGAAAACGTTTTACTCGCTACTTTACATTGCTTTCTACAACATTACGACGGTTTTAAGCGCTTTCACATTAGATATCGCAGTTCCCAAGTTGTAAAGGTGAAAAACACTGCATCTCACTAAGTGACATTGTTTATTGCGGTTTTACGACGGTTCATACCTTAACCTAACGTAACCTAACCTAACCTAACCCAACCTAACCTAACATAACCTAACCTAACCTAACCAAACCTAACCTAACGTAACGTAACCTAACCAAACCTAACCTAACCTAACCTAACCTAACGACGTTTGCAAGCGCTTTCACATTAGATATCGCAGTTCCCGACTTGTAATGGTGAAAAACACTGCATCTCACTAAGTGACATTGTTTAATGCGGTTTTACGACGGTTCATATCTTAACCTAACCTAACATTCGTACTTGTATTGAAAAACGCTCTATTACACTGTTTCGTTCACAATTACGATATTTGCATAACCTCACAGTTTTTCACCAACTTATTGCAGTACAGAACGCTGTATCTCGCTAAATGACATTGTTCTTTAAGGTTTCACGATGCTTGCATGCGCTTTAACGAGAATATCACAATATAGCAGTTTCGCACTTGTAACGGTAGAACACGCAGTATTTGGCTTGTTCATGCCGTTTTGTGTGCATTCACAACATTTCACCTATCGCAGTTTAATACTCGCAATAAAACAACACTATCTCGTTAGATGACGTCGTTTTTGGTAGTTTCATGACGCTACCTAGCTTAAACTAACCTAACCTAACCTAACCTTCGCACTTCTATCGTTACAAAACGGTTTACTCGCAACTTTACAATGTTTTCTACAAGATTACGACGGTTTCATGCGCTTTCGCATTAGATATCGTAGTTCCCCACTTGTAATGTTGAAAAACACTACATCTCACTAAGTGACATTGTTTAATGCGGTTTTACGACGGTTGATATGTCAACCTAACCTAACATTCGCACTTGTATCTAAAGACGCTCAATTACACTGTTTCGTTCACAATTACGATATTTGCTTGACCTCACAGTTTCTCACCAACTTATTACAGTACAGAACGCTGTATCTCGCTAAATGACATCGTTCTTAAGGTTTCACGATACTTGCATGCGCTTTACCGAGAATGTCACAACATAGCAGTTTCGCACTTGTAACGGTACAACACGCAGTATTTGGCTTGTTCATGCCGTTTTGTGTGCTTTCACAACATTTTACCTATCGCAGTTTCGTACTCGCAATAAAACAACACTATCTCGTTAGATGACGTCGTTTTTGGTGGTTTCACGACGCTACCTAGCCTAAACTAACATAACTCAACCTAACATAACCTTCGCACTTCTATCGTTAGAAAACGTTTTACTCGCTACTTTACATTGCTTTCTACAACATTACGACGGTTTCAAGCGCTTTCACATTAGATATCGCAGTTCCCAACTTGTAAAGGTGAAAAACACTGCATCTCACTAAGTGACATTGTTTAATGCGGTTTTAGCGCGGTTCATATCTTAACCTAACCTAACCTAACCTAACCTAACCCAACCTAACCTAACATAACCTAACCTAACCTAACCTAACCTAACCAAACCTAACCTAACGTAACCTAACCTAACCTAACCTAACCTAACCTAAGCTAACCTAACGACGTTTGCAAGCGCTTTCACATTAGATATCGCAGTTCCCGACTTGTAATGGTGAAAAACACTGCATCTCACTAAGTGACATTGTTTAATGCGGTTTTACGACGGTTCATATCTTAACCTAACCTAACATTGGTACTTGTATTGAAAAACGCTCTATTACACTGTTTAGTTCACAATTACGATATTCGCATAACCTCACAGTTTTTCACCAACTTATTGCAGTACAGAACGCTGTATCTCGCTAAATGACATCGTTCTTTAAGGTTTCACGATGCTTGCATGCGCTTTAACGAGAATATCACATTATAGCAGTTTCGCACTTGTAACGGTACAACACGCAGTATCTGGCTTGTTCAAGCCGTTTTGTGTACTTTCACAACATTTCACCTATTGCAGTTTCGTATATGCAATAAAACAACACTATCTCGTTAGATGACGTCCTTTTTGGTGGTCTCACGACGCTACATAGCTTAAACTAACATAACTCAAGCTAACCTTCGCACTTCTATCTTTAGAAAACGTTTTACTCGCACTTTTACAATGTTTTCTACAAGATTACGATGGTTTCATGCGCTTTCACATTAGATATCGTAGTTCCCGACTTGTAATGGTGAAAAACACTGCATCTCACTAAGTGACATTGTTTAATGCGGTTTTACGACGGTTCATATCTTAACCTAACCTAACATTCGCACTTGTATTAAAAAACGCTCTATTACACTGTTTCGTTCACAATTAGGATATTTGCATAACCTCACAGTTTTTCACCAACTTATTGCAGTACAGAACGCTGTATCTCGCTAAATGACATCGTTCTTTAAGGTTTCACGATGCTTGCATGCGCTTTAACGAGAATATCACAACATAGCAGTTTCGCACTTGTAACGGTACAACACGCAGTATTTGGCTTGTTCATGCCGTTTTGTGTGCTTTCACAACATTTCACCTATCGCAGTTTCGTACTCGCAATAAAACAACACTATCTCGTTAGATGACGTCGTTTTTGGTAGTTGCACGACGCAACCTAGCTTAAACTAACATAACTCAACCTAACATAACCTTCGCACTTCTATCGTTAGAAAACGTTTTACTCGCTACTTTACATTGCTTTCTACAACATTACGACGGTTTTAAGCGCTTTCACATTAGATATCGCAGTTCCCAAGTTGTAAAGGTGAAAAACACTGCATCTCACTAAGTGACATTGTTTATTGCGGTTTTACGACGGTTCATACCTTAACCTAACGTAACCTAACCTAACCTAACCCAACCTAACCTAACATAACCTAACCTAACTTAACCAAACCTAACCTAACGTAACGTAACCTAACCAAACCTAACCTTACCTAACCTAACCTAACGACGTTTGCAAGCGCTTTCACATTAGATATCGCAGTTCCCGACTTGTAATGGTGAAAAACACTGCATCTCACTAAGTGACATTGTTTAATGCGGTTTTACGACGGTTCATATCTTAACCTAACCTAACATTCGTACTTGTATTGAAAAACGCTCTATTACACTGTTTCGTTCACAATTACGATATTTGCATAACCTCACAGTTTTTCACCAACTTATTGCAGTACAGAACGCTGTATCTCGCTAAATGACATTGTTCTTTAAGGTTTCACGATGCTTGCATGCGCTTTAACGAGAATATCACAATATAGCAGTTTCGCACTTGTAACGGTAGAACACGCAGTATTTGGCTTGTTCATGCCGTTTTGTGTGCATTCACAACATTTCACCTATCGCAGTTTAATACTCGCAATAAAACAACACTATCTCGTTAGATGACGTCGTTTTTGGTAGTTTCATGACGCTACCTAGCTTAAACTAACCTAACCTAACCTAACCTTCGCACTTCTATCGTTAGAAAACGTTTTACTCGCAACTTTACAATGTTTTCTACAAGATTACGACGGTTTCATGCGCTTTCGCATTAGATATCGTAGTTCCCGACTTGTAATGTTGAAAAACACTACATCTCACTAAGTGACATTGTTTAATGCGGTTTTACGACGGTTGATATGTCAACCTAACCTAACATTCGCACTTGTATCTAAAGACGCTCAATTACACTGTTTCGTTCACAATTACGATATTTGCTTGACCTCACAGTTTCTCACCAACTTATTACAGTACAGAACGCTGTATCTCGCTAAATGACATCGTTCTTAAGGTTTCACGATACTTGCATGCGCTTTACCGAGAATGTCACAACATAGCAGTTTCGCACTTGTAACGGTACAACACGCAGTATTTGGCTTGTTCATGCCGTTTTGTGTGCTTTCACAACATTTTACCTATCGCAGTTTCGTACTCGCAATAAAACAACACTATCTCGTTAGATGACGTCGTTTTTGGTGGTTTCACGACGCTACCTAGCCTAAACTAACATAACTCAACCTATCATAACCTTCGCACTTCTATCGTTAGAAAACGTTTTACTCGCTACTTTACATTGCTTTCTACAACATTACGACGGTTTCGAAAACTTTTACATTAGATATCGCAGTTCCCAACTTGTAAAGGTGAAAAACACTGCATCTCACTAAGTGACATTGTTTAATGCGGTTTTAGCGCGGTTCATATCTTAACCTAACCTAACCTAACCTAACCTAACCCAACCTAACCTAACATAACCTAACCTAACCTAACCTAACCTAACCTAACCAAACCTAACCTAACGTAACCTAACCTAACCTAACCTAACCTAACCTAAGCTAACCTAACGACGTTTGCAAGCGCTTTCACATTAGATATCGCAGTTCCCGACTTGTAATGGTGAAAAACACTGCATCTCACTAAGTGACATTGTTTAATGCGGTTTTACGACGGTTCATATCTTAACCTAACCTAACATTGGTACTTGTATTGAAAAACGATCTATTACACTGTTTAGTTCACAATTACGATATTCGCATAACCTCACAGTTTTTCACCAACTTATTGCAGTACAGAACGCTGTATCTCGCTAAATGACATCGTTCTTTAAGGTTTCACGATGCTTGCATGCGCTTTAACGAGAATATCACATTATAGCAGTTTCGCACTTGTAACGGTACAACACGCAGTATCTGGCTTGTTCAAGCCGTTTTGTGTACTTTCACAACATTTCACCTATTGCAGTTTCGTATATGCAATAAAACAACACTATCTCGTTAGATGACGTCCTTTTTGGTGGTCTCACGACGCTACATAGCTTAAACTAACATAACTCAAGCTAACCTTCGCACTTCTATCTTTAGAAAACGTTTTACTTGCACTTTTACAATGTTTTCTACAAGATTACGATGGTTTCATGCGCTTTCACATTAGATATCGTAGTTCCCGACTTGTAATGGTGAAAAACACTGCATCTCACTAAGTGACATTGTTTAATGCGGTTTTACGACGGTTCATATCTTAACCTAACCTAACATTCGCACTTGTATTAAAAAACGCTCTATTACACTGTTTCGTTCACAATTAGGATATTTGCATAACCTCACAGTTTTTCACCAACTTATTGCAGTACAGAACGCTGTATCTCGCTAAATGACATCGTTCTTTAAGGTTTCACGATGCTTGCATGCGCTTTAACGAGAATATCACAACATAGCAGTTTCGCACTTGTAACGGTACAACACGCAGTATTTGGCTTGTTCATGCCGTTTTGTGTGCTTTCACAACATTTCACCTATCGCAGTTTCGTACTCGCAATAAAACAACACTATCTCGTTAGATGACGTCGTTTTTGGTAGTTGCACGACGCAACCTAGCATAAACTAACATAACTCAACCTAACATAACCTTCGCACTTCTATCGTTAGAAAACGTTTTACTCGCTACTTTACATTGCTTTCTACAACATTACGATGGTTTCAAGCGCTTTCACATTAGATATCGCAGTTCCCAACTTGTAAAGGTGAAAAACACTGCATCTCACTAAGTGACATTGTTTATTGCGGTTTTACGACGGTTCATACCTTAACCTAACGTAACCTAACCTAACCTAACCCAACCTAACCTAGCATAACCTAACCTAACCTAACCTAACCTAACCTAACCTAACGTAACCTAACCTAACCTAACCTAACCTAACGACGTTTGCAAGCGCTTTCACATTAGATATCGCAGTTCCCGACTTGTAATGGTGAAAAACACTGCATCTCACTAAGTGACATTATTTAATGCGGTTTTACGACGGTTCATATCTTAACCTAACTTAACATTCGTACTTGTATTGAAAAACGCTCTATTACACTGTTTCGTTCACAATTACGATATTTGCATAACCTCACAGTTTTTCACCAACTTATTGCAGTACAGAACGCTGTATCTCGCTAAACGACATTGTTCTTTAAGGTTTCACGATGCTTGCATGCGCTTTAACGAGAATATCACAATATAGCAGTTTCGCACTTGTAACGGTAGAACACGCAGTATTTGGCTTGTTCATGCCGTTTTGTGTGCATTCACAACATTTCACCTATCGCAGTTTAATACTCGCAATAAAACAACACTATCTCGTTAGATGACGTCGTTTTTGGTAGTTTCACGACGCTACCTAGCTTAAACTAACCTAACCTAACCTAACCTTCGCACTTCTATCCTTAGAAAACGTTTTACTTGCAACTTTACAATGTTTTCTACAAGATTACGACGGTTTCATGCGCTTTCACTTTAGATATCGTAGTTCCCGACTTGTAATGTTGAAAAACACTACATCTCACTAAGTCACATTGTTTAATGCGGTTTTACGACGGTTGATATGTCAACCTAACCTAACATTCGCACTTGTATCTAAAGACGCTCAATTACACTGTTTCGTTCACAATTACGATATTTGCTTGACCTCACAGTTTCTCACCAACTTATTACAGTACAGAACGCTGTATCTCGCTAAATGACATCGTTCTTAAGGTTTCACGATACTTGCATGCGCTTTACCGAGAATGTCACAACATAGCAGTTTCGCACTTGTAACGGTACAACACGCAGTATTTGGCTTGTTCATGCCGTTTTGTGTGCTTTCACAACATTTTACCTATCGCAGTTTCGTACTCGCAATAAAACAACACTATCTCGTTAGATGACGTCGTTTTTGGTGGTTTCACGACGCTACCTAGCTTAAACTAACATAACTCAACCTAACATAACCTTCGCACTTCTATTGTTAGAAAACGTTTTACTCGCTACTTTACATTGCTTTCTACAACATTACGACGGTTTCAAGCGCTTTCACATTAGATATCGCAGTTCCCAACTTGTAAAGGTGAAAAACACTGCATCTCACTAAGTGACATTGTTTAATGCGGTTTTAGCGCGGTTCATATCTTAACCTATCCTAACCCAACCTAACCTAACATAACCTAACCTAACCTAACCTAACCTAACGAAACCTAACCTAACGTAACCTAACCTAACCTAACCTAACCTAACCTAACGACGTTTGCAAGCGCTTTCACATTAGATATCGCAGTTCCCGACTTGTAATGGTGAAAAACACTGCATCCCACTAAGTGACATTGTTTAATGCGGTTTTACGACGGTTCATATCTTGACCTAACCTAACATTGGTACTTGTATTGAAAAACGCTCTATTACACTGTTTCGTTCACAATTACGATATTTGCATAACCTCACAGTTTTTCACCAACTTATTGCAGTACAGAACGCTGTATCTCGCTAAATGACATCGTTCTTTAAGGTTTCACGATGATTGCATGCGCTTTAACGAGAATATCACATTATAGCAGTTTCGCACTTGTAACGGTACAACACGCAGTATCTGGCTTGTTCAAGCCGTTTTGTGTACTTTCACAACATTTCACCTATTGCAGTTTCGTACATGCAATAAAACAACACTATCTCGTTAGATGACGTCCTTTTTGGTGGTCTCACGACGCTACATAGCTTAAACTAACATACCTCAAGCTAACCTGCGCACTTTTATCTTTAGAAAACGTTTTACTCGCAATTTTACAATGTTTTCTACAAGATTACGACGGTTTCATGCGCTTTCACATTAGATATCGTAGTTCCCGACTTGTAATGGTGAAAAACACTACATCTCACTAAGTGACATTGTTTAATGCGGTTTTACGACGGTTGATATCTCCACCTAACCTAACATTCGCACTTGTATCTAAATACGCTCAATTACACTGTTTCGTTCACAATTACGATATTTGCTTGACCTCACAGTTTCTCACCAACTTATTACAGTACAGAACGCTGTATCTCGCTAAATGACATCGTTCTTTAAGGTTTCACAATACTTGCATGCGCTTTAACGAGAATATCACAATAAAGCAGTTTCGCACTTGTAACGGCACAAGACGCAGTATCTGGCTAGTTCATGCCATTTTGTGTGCTTTCCCAATATTTCACCTATCGCAGTTTCGTACTCGCAATAAAACAACACTATCTCGTTAGATGACATCGTTTTTGGAGGTTTCACGACGCTACCTAGCTGAAACTAACCGAACCTTCGCACTTCTATCGTTAGAAAACGTTTTATTCGCTACTTTACAATGTTTTCTACAAGATTACGACGGTTTCATGCGCTTTCACATTAGATATCGCAGGTGCCGACTTGTAATGGTGAAAAACACAGCATCTCACTAAGTGACATTGTTTAATGCGGTTTTAGCGCGGTTCATATCTTAACCTAACCTAACCTTACCTAGTCCAACCTAACCTAACCTAACCAAACCGTACCTAACATACCCTAACCTAACCTAACCTAACCTAACCTAACCAAACCTAACCTAACCTAACCTAACCTAACGTAACCTAACCTAACCTAACCTAACCTAACCAAACGTAACCTAACCTAACCTAACCTAACCTAACCTAACCTAACCCAACCTAACCTAACCTAACCTAACCCAACTCAACCCAACCTAGCCTAATCTAACCTAACCTAACCTAACCTAACCTAACCAAACCTAACCTAACCTAACCTAACCTAACGACGGTTGCAAGCGCTTTCACATTAAATATCGCAGTTCCCCACTTGTAATGTTGAAAAACACTACATCTCACTAAGTGACATTGTTTAATGCGGTTTTACGACGGTTGATATGTCAACCTAACCTAACATTCGCACTTGTATCTAAAGACGCTCAATTACACTGTTTCGTTCACAATTACGATATTTGCTTGACCTCACAGTTTCTCACCAACTTATTACAGTACAGAACGCTGTATCTCGCTAAATGACATCGTTCTTTAAGGTTTCACGATACTGGCATGCGCTTTACCGAGAATGTCACAACATAGCACTTTCGCACTTGTAACGGTACAACACGCAGTATTTGGCTTGTTCATGCCGTTTTGTGTGCTTTCACAACATTTTACCTATCGCAGTTTCGTACTCGCAATAAAACAACACTATCTCGTTAGATGACGTCGTTTTTGGTGGTTTCACGACGATACCTAGCTTAAACTAACATAACTCAACCTAACATAACCTTCGCACTTCTATCGTTAGAAAACGTTTTACTCGCTACTTTACATTGCTTTCTACAACATTACGACGGTTTCAAGCGCTTTCACATTAGATATCGCAGTTCCCAAGTTGTAAAGGTGAAAAACACTGCATCTCACTAAGTGACATTGTTTATTGCGGTTTTACGACGGTTCATACCTTAACCTAACGTAACCTAACCTAACCTAACCCAACCTAACCTAACATAACCTAACCTAACCTAACCAAATCTAACCTAACGTAACGTAACCTAACCAAACCTAACCTAACCTAACCTAACCTAACGACGTTTGCAAGCGCTTTCACATTAGATATCGCAGTTCCCGACTTGTAATGGTGAAAAACACTGCATCTCACTAAGTGACATTGTTTAATGCGGTTTTACGACGGTTCATATCTTAACCTAACCTAACATTGGTACTTGTATTGAAAAACGCTCTATTACACTGTTTAGTTCACAATTACGATATTCGCATAACCTCACAGTTTTTCACCAACTTATTGCAGTACAGAACGCTGTATCTCGCTAAATGACATCGTTCTTTAAGGTTTCACGATGCTTGCATGCGCTTTAACGAGAATATCACAACATAGCAGTTTCGCACTTGTAACGGTACAACACGCAGTATTTGGCTTGTTCATGCCGTTTTGTGTGCTTTCACAACATTTCACCTATCGCAGTTTCGTACTCGCAATAAAACAACACTATCTCGTTAGATGACGTCGTTTTTGGTAGTTGCACGACGCAACCTAGCTTAAACTAACATAACTCAACCTAACATAACCTTCGCACTTCTATCGTTAGAAAACGTTTTACTCGCTACTTTACATTGCTTTCTACAACATTACGACGGTTTCAAGCGCTTTCACATTAGATATCGCAGTTCCCAACTTGTAAAGGTGAAAAACACTGCATCTCACTAAGTGACATTGTTTATTGCGGTTTTACGACGGTTCATACCTTAACCTAACGTAACCTAACCTAACCTAACCCAACCTAACCTAGCATAACCTAACCTAACCTAACCTAACCTAACCAAACCTAACCTAACGTAACCTAACCTAACCTAACCTAACCTAACCTAACCTAACCTAACGACGTTTGCAAGCGCTTTCACATTAGATATCGCAGTTCCCGACTTGTAATGGTGAAAAACACTGCATCTCACTAAGTGACATTATTTAATGCGGTTTTACGACGGTTCATATCTTAACCTAACTTAACATTCGTACTTGTATTGAAAAACGCTCTATTACACTGTTTCGTTCACAATTACGATATTTGCATAACCTCACAGTTTTTCACCAACTTATTGCAGTACAGAACGCTGTATCTCGCTAAACGACATTGTTCTTTAAGGTTTCACGATGCTTGCATGCGCTTTAACGAGAATATCACAATATAGCAGTTTCGCACTTGTAACGGTAGAACACGCAGTATTTGGCTTGTTCATGCCGTTTTGTGTGCATTCACAACATTTCACCTATCGCAGTTTAATACTCGCAATAAAACAACACTATCTCGTTAGATGACGTCGTTTTTGGTAGTTTCACGACGCTACCTAGCTTAAACTAACCTAACCTAACCTAACCTTCGCACTTCTATCCTTAGAAAACGTTTTACTTGCAACTTTACAATGTTTTCTACAAGATTACGACGGTTTCATGCGCTTTCACTTTAGATATCGTAGTTCCCGACTTGTAATGTTGAAAAACACTACATCTCACTAAGTGACATTGTTTAATGCGGTTTTACGACGGTTGATATGTCAACCTAACCTAACATTCGCACTTGTATCTAAAGACGCTCAATTACACTGTTTCGTTCACAATTACGATATTTGCTTGACCTCACCGTTTCTCACCAACTTATTACAGTACAGAACGCTGTATCTCGCTAAATGACATCGTTCTTAAGGTTTCACGATACTTGCATGCGCTTTACCGAGAATGTCACAACATAGCAGTTTCGCACTTGTAACGGTACAACACGCAGTATTTGGCTTGTTCATGCCGTTTTGTGTGCTTTCACAACATTTTACCTATCGCAGTTTCGTACTCGCAATAAAACAACACTATCTCGTTAGATGACGTCGTTTTTGGTGGTTTCACGACGCTACCTAGCTTAAACTAACATAACTCAACCTAACATAACCTTCGCACTTCTATTGTTAGAAAACGTTTTACTCGCTACTTTACATTGCTTTCTACAACATTACGACGGTTTCAAGCGCTTTCACATTAGATATCGCAGTTCCCAACTTGTAAAGGTGAAAAACACTGCATCTCACTAAGTGACATTGTTTAATGCGGTTTTAGCGCGGTTCATATCTTAACCTATCCTAACCTAACCTGAAGCAAAACTGCGATTCGGCCTAGTTGGAATCTATCCATCCTGAAAATGTATGCGCAGGCGAACAAGGACAAAGAAAGGAATACAAACTGGCGCAATCTAACAACTGATTTATTAATCGAAAAACATTGACTCTTTTTAACCCTCGGAACAGCGCTCCCTGGTGACCTAAAAAAACACACAATGCACTGCGCACTTACGACAACGATAACAAAAACATAAAAACGATACCAGTTTCATTGATTGACAGACAGGAGCGCGATTTCTTTTGTTAGTAAAGCTACTGAAGGGTGGCTAACACAGTTGTCTTTCTGCTTGTCTATATGATATGCCTCCATTATCTCCCTTGACGTCTTGTTTCTACTCCTATACAGCAAGGTAGTGTCGCTAAAGCAAGGAGAGCATGCGCACTCATTGCAATGCATTGCCAAATGGGTTACAGGCCGACCTTTCAGGCTTGACATATGCTCTCTTAGCCTCGTGTTAATGCACCTGCCAGTCTGCCCTATATATACACAACCGCATGATAAAGGTATGCAATACACCACACTGTGTGCACATTCAACAAACCTGAGCTTATGTCTTATGCTACATCTCTTATGTGCGTTGGTCCCTCTGTCGCATTTCTGGTTGACCAACGCGCACACTCCTCCTATTTTGTTTTTGGCCGAAAACACTACTTTCACATCATACTTTCCAGCCACCTTTTTTAATCTATGTGAAAGCCTAACCTAACCCAACCTAACCTAACATAACCTAACCTAACCTAACCTAACCTAACCAAACCTAACCTAACGTAACCTAACCTAACCTAACCTAACCTAACCTAACGACGTTTGCAAGCGCTTTCACATTAGATATCGCAGTTCCCGACTTGTAATGGTGAAAAACACTGCATCCCACTAAGTGACATTGTTTAATGCGGTTTTACGACGGTTCATATCTTAACCTAACCTAACATTGGTACTTGTATTGAAAAACGCTCTATTACACTGTTTCGTTCACAATTACGATATTTGCATAACCTCACAGTTTTTCACCAACTTATTGCAGTACAGAACGCTGTATCTCGCTAAATGACATCGTTCTTTAAGGTTTCACGATGATTGCATGCGCTTTAACGAGAATATCACATTATAGCAGTTTCGCACTTGTAACGGTACAACACGCAGTATCTGGCTTGTTCAAGCCGTTTTGTGTACTTTCACAACATTTCACCTATTGCAGTTTCGTACATGCAATAAAACAACACTATCTCGTTAGATGACGTCCTTTTTGGTGGTCTCACGACGCTACATAGCTTAAACTAACATACCTCAAGCTAACCTGCGCACTTCTATCTTTAGAAAACGTTTTACTCGCAATTTTACAATGTTTTCTACAAGATTACGACGGTTTCATGCGCTTTCACATTAGATATCGTAGTTCCCGACTTGTAATGGTGAAAAACACTGCATCTCACTAAGTGACATTGTTTAATGCGGTTTTACGACGGTTCATATCTTAACCTAACCTAACATTCGCACTTGTATTAAAAAACGCTCTATTACACTGTTTCGTTCACAATTAGGATATTTGCATAACCTCACAGTTTTTCACCAACTTATTGCAGTACAGAACGCTGTATCTCGCTAAATGACATCGTTCTTTAAGGTTTCACGATGCTTGCATGCGCTTTAACGAGAATATCACAACATAGCAGTTTCGCACTTGTAACGGTACAACACGCAGTATTTGGCTTGTTCATGCCGTTTTGTGTGCTTTCACAGCATTTCACCTATCGCAGTTTTGTACTCGCAATTAAACAACACTATCTCGTTAGATGACGTCGTTTTTTGTGGTTTCACGACGCTACCTAGCTTAAACTAACATAACTCAACCTAACATAACCTTCGCACTTCTATCGTTAGAAAACGTTTTACTCGCTACTTTACATTGCTTTCTACAACATTACGACGGTTTCAAGCGCTTTCACATTAGATATCGCAGTTCCCAACTTGTAAAGGTGAAAAACACTGCATCTCACTAAGTGACATTGTTTAATGCGGTTTTAGCGCGGTTCATATCTTAACCTAACCTAACCTAACCTAACCTAACCCATCCTAACCTAACATAACCTAACCTAACCTAACCTAACCAAACCTAACCTAACCTAACCTAACCTAACCTAAGCTAACCTAACGACGTTTGCAAGCGCTTTCACATTAGATATCGCAGTTCCCGACTTGTAATGGTGAAAAACACTGCATCTCACTAAGTGACATTGTTTAATGCGGTTTTACGACGGTTCATATCTTAACCTAACCTAACATTCGTACTTGTATTGAAAAACGCTCTATTACACTGTTTCGTTCACAATTACGATATTTGCATAACCTCACAGTTTTTCACCAACTTATTGCAGTACAGAACGCTGTATCTCGCTAAATGACATTGTTCTTTAAGGTTTCACGATGCTTGCGTGCGCTTTAACGAGAATATCACAATATAGCAGTTTCGCACTTGTAACGGTAGAACACGCAGTATTTGGCTTGTTCATGCCGTTTTGTGTGCATTCACAACATTTCACCTATCGCAGTTTAATACTCGCAATAAAACAACACTATCTCGTTAGATGACGTCGTTTTTGGTAGTTTCATGACGCTACCTAGCTTAAACTAACCTAACCTAACCTAACCTTCGCACTTCTATCGTTAGAAAACGTTTTACTCGCAACTTTACAATGTTTTCTACAAGATTACGACGGTTTCATGCGCTTTCACATTAGATATCGTAGTTCCCGACTTGTAATGTTGAAAAACACTACATACTAAGTGACATTGTTTAATGCGGTTTTACGACGGTTGATATGTCAACCTAACCTAACATTCGCACTTGTATCTAAAGACGCTCAATTACACTGTTTCGTTCACAATTACAATATTTGCTTGACCTCACAGTTTCTCACCAACTTATTACAGTACAGAACGCTGTATCTCGCTAAATGACATCGTTCTTAAGGTTTCACGATACTTGCATGCGCTTTACCGAGAATGTCACAACATAGCAGTTTCGCAGTTGTAACGGTACAACACGCAGTATTTGGCTTGTTCATGCCGTTTTGTGTGCTTTCACATTTTACCTATCGCAGTTTCGTACTCGCAATAAAACAACACTATCTCGTTAGATGACGTCGTTTTTGGTGGTTTCACGACGCTACCTAGCTTAAACTAACATAACTCAACCTAACATAACCTTCGCACTTCTATCGTAAGAAAACGTTTTACTCGCTACTTTACATTGCTTTCTACAACATTACGACGGTTTCAAGCGCTTTCACATTAGATATCGCAGTTCCCAACTTGTAAAGGTGAAAAACACTGCATCTCACTAAGTGACACTGTTTAATGCGGTTTTAGCGCGGTTCATATCTTAACCTAACCTAACCTAACCTAACCTAACCCAACCTAACCTAACATAACCTAACCTAACCTAACCTAACCTAACCTAACCTAACCTAACCTAACCTGACCTAACCTAACCTAACCTTACCTAACCTAACCTAACCTAACCCAACCCAACCTAACCTAACCTAACCTAACCTAAACTAACCTAACCCAACCTAACCTAACCTAACCTAACCTAACCCAATCTAACCCAACCCAACCCAACCTAACCTAACCTAAGCTAACCTAACCTAACCTAACCAAACCTATCCTAACCTAACTTAACGTAACCTAACGTAACCTAACCTAACCTATTCTAACGTAACCTAACCTTACCTGACCTAACCTAACCTAACGTAACCTAACCTAACCTAACATAACCTAACGTAACCTAACCTAACCTAACCTAACCTAACCTAACCTAACCTAACCTAACCTAACCGAACCTAACCCAACCCAACCCAACCCAACAACACCCAACACAACCTAACCTAACCTAACCTAACCTAACCAAATTATCCTTACCTAACCTAACCTAACCTAACGTAACCTAACCTAACCTAACCTAACGTAACCTAACCTAACCTAACGTAACCTAACCTAACCTAACCTAACCTAACCTAACCAAACCTAACCTAACCTAACCTAACCTAACCCAACTCAACCCAACCTAACCTAATCTAACCTAACCTAACCTAACCTAACCTAGCCAAACCTAACCTAACCTAACCTAACCTAACCTAACGACGGTTGCAAGCGCTTTCACATTAAATATCGCAGTTCCCCACTTTTAATGGTGAAAAACACTGCATCTCAGTAATTGACATTGTTTAATGCGGTTTTACGACGGTTCATATCTAAACCTAACCTAACATTCGCACTTGTATCTAAAAACGCTCTATTACACTGTTTTTTTCAATATTACGATATTTGCATAACCTCACAGTTTTTCACCAACTTATTGCAGTACAGAACGCTGTATCTCGCTAAATGACATTGTTCTTTAAGGTTTCACGATGCTTGCATGCGCTTTAACGAGAATATCACAATATAGCAGTTTCGCACTTGTAACGGTAGAACACGCAGTATTTGCCTTGTTCATGCCGTTTTGTGTGCTTTCACAACATTTCACCTATCGCAGTTTAATACTCGCTATAAAACAACACTATCTCTTTAGATGACGTCGTTTTTGGTAGTTTCACGACGCTACCTAGCTTAAACTAACATAACTCAACCTAACGTAATCTTCGCACTTCTATCGTTAGAAAACGTTTTACTCGCTACTTTACATTGCTTTCTACAACATTACGACGGTTTCAAGCGCTTTCACATTAGATATCGCAGTTCCCAAGTTGTAAAGGTGAAAAACACTGCATCTCACTAAGTGACATTGTTTATTGCGGTTTTACGACGGTTCATACCTTAACCTAACGTAACCTAACCTAACCTAACCCAACCTAACCTAACATAACCTAACCTAACCTAACCTAACCAAACCTAACCTAACGTAACCTAACCTAACCTAACCTAACCTAACCTAACCTAACGACGTTTGCAAGCGCTTTCACATTAGATATCGCAGTTCCCGACTTGTAATGGTGAAAACACTGCATCTCACTAAGTGACATTGTTTAATGCGGTTTTACGACGGTTCATATCTTAACCTAACCTAACATTCGTACTTGTATTGAAA
Organism: Rhipicephalus microplus; assembly: GCF_043290135.1. Taxonomy (NCBI): domain Eukaryota; kingdom Metazoa; phylum Arthropoda; class Arachnida; order Ixodida; family Ixodidae; genus Rhipicephalus; species Rhipicephalus microplus. Next base: position 3,584,211 of record NC_134701.1, read on the forward strand.
AACGCTCTATTACACTGTTTCGTTCACAATTACGATATTTGCATAACCTCACAGTTTTTCACCAACTTATTGCAGTACAGAACGCTGTATCTCGCTAAATGACATTGTTCTTTAAGGTTTCACGATGCTTGCATGCGCTTTAACGAGAATATCACAATATAGCAGTTTCGCACTTGTAACGGTAGAACACGCAGTATTTGGCTTGTTCATGCCGTTTTGTGTGCATTCACAACATTTCACCTATCGCAGTTTAATACTCGCAATAAAACAACACTATCTCGTTAGATGACGTCGTTTTTGGTAGTTTCATGACGCTACCTAGCTTAAACTAACCTAACCTAACCTAACCTTCGCAGTTCTATCGTTAGAAAACGTTTTACTCGCAACTTTACAATGTTTTCTACAAGATTACGATGGTTTCATGCGCTTTCACATTAGATATCGTAGTTCCCGACTTGTAATGGTGAAAAACACTGCATCTCACTAAGTGACATTGTTTAATGCGGTTTTACGACGGTTCATATCTTAACCTAACCTAACATTCGCACTTGTATTAAAAAACGCTCTATTACACTGTTTCGTTCACAATTAGGATATTTGCATAACCTCACAGTTTTTCACCAACTTATTGCAGTACAGAACGCTGTATCTCGCTAAATGACATCGTTCTTTAAGGTTTCACGATGCTTGCATGCGCTTTAACGAGAATATCACAACATAGCAGTTTCGCACTTGTAACGGTACAACACGCAGTATTTGGCTTGTTCATGCCGTTTTGTGTGCTTTCACAACATTTCACCTATCGCAGTTTCGTACTCGCAATAAAACAACACTATCTCGTTAGATGACGTCGTTTTTGGTAGTTGCACGACGCAACCTAGCTTAAACTAACATAACTCAACCTAACATAACCTTCGCACTTCTATCGTTAGAAAACGTTTTACTCGCTACTTTACATTGCTTTCTACAACATTACGACGGTTTCAAGCGCTTTCACATTAGATATCGCAGTTCCCAACTTGTAAAGGTGAAAAACACTGCATCTCACTAAGTGACATTGTTTATTGCGGTTTTACGACGGTTCATACCTTAACCTAACGTAACCTAACCTAACCTAACCCAACCTAACCTAGCATAACCTAACCTAACCTAACCTAACCTAACCAAACCTAACCTAACGTAACCTAACCTAACCTAACCTAACCTAACCTAACCTAACGACGTTTGCAAGCGCTTTCACATTAGATATCGCAGTTCCCGACTTGTAATGGTGAAAAACACTGCATCTCACTAAGTGACATTATTTAATGCGGTTTTACGACGGTTCATATCTTAACCTAACTTAACATTCGTACTTGTATTGAAAAACGCTCTATTACACTGTTTCGTTCACAATTACGATATTTGCATAACCTCACAGTTTTTCACCAACTTATTGCAGTACAGAACGCTGTATCTCGCTAAACGACATTGTTCTTTAAGGTTTCACGATGCTTGCATGCGCTTTAACGAGAATATCACAATATAGCAGTTTCGCACTTGTAACGGTAGAACACGCAGTATTTGGCTTGTTCATGCCGTTTTGTGTGCATTCACAACATTTCACCTATCGCAGTTTAATACTCGCAATAAAACAACACTATCTCGTTAGATGACGTCGTTTTTGGTAGTTTCACGACGCTACCTAGCTTAAACTAACCTAACCTAACCTAACCTTCGCACTTCTATCCTTAGAAAACGTTTTACTTGCAACTTTACAATGTTTTCTACAAGATTACGACGGTTTCATGCGCTTTCACTTTAGATATCGTAGTTCCCGACTTGTAATGTTGAAAAACACTACATCTCACTAAGTGACATTGTTTAATGCGGTTTTACGACGGTTGATATGTCAACCTAACCTAACATTCGCACTTGTATCTAAAGACGCTCAATTACACTGTTTCGTTCACAATTACGATATTTGCTTGACCTCACCGTTTCTCACCAACTTATTACAGTACAGAACGCTGTATCTCGCTAAATGACATCGTTCTTAAGGTTTCACGATACTTGCATGCGCTTTACCGAGAATGTCACAACATAGCAGTTTCGCACTTGTAACGGTACAACACGCAGTATTTGGCTTGTTCATGCCGTTTTGTGTGCTTTCACAACATTTTACCTATCGCAGTTTCGTACTCGCAATAAAACAACACTATCTCGTTAGATGACGTCGTTTTTGGTGGTTTCACGACGCTACCTAGCTTAAACTAACATAACTCAACCTAACATAACCTTCGCACTTCTATTGTTAGAAAACGTTTTACTCGCTACTTTACATTGCTTTCTACAACATTACGACGGTTTCAAGCGCTTTCACATTAGATATCGCAGTTCCCAACTTGTAAAGGTGAAAAACACTGCATCTCACTAAGTGACATTGTTTAATGCGGTTTTAGCGCGGTTCATATCTTAACCTAACCTAACCTAACCTAACCTAACCCATCCTAACCTAACATAACCTAACCTAACCTAACCTAACCAAACCTAACCTAACCTAACCTAAGCTAACCTAACGACGTTTGCAAGCGCTTTCACATTAGATATCGCAGTTCCCGACTTGTAATGGTGAAAAACACTGCATCTCACTAAGTGACATTGTTTAATGCGGTTTTACGACGGTTCATATCTTAACCTAACCTAACATTCGTACTTGTATTGAAAAACGCTCTATTACACTGTTTCGTTCACAATTACGATATTTGCATAACCTCACAGTTTTTCACCAACTTATTGCAGTACAGAACGCTGTATCTCGCTAAATGACATTGTTCTTTAAGGTTTCACGATGCTTGCGTGCGCTTTAACGAGAATATCACAATATAGCAGTTTCGCACTTGTAACGGTAGAACACGCAGTATTTGGCTTGTTCATGCCGTTTTGTGTGCATTCACAACATTTCACCTATCGCAGTTTAATACTCGCAATAAAACAACACTATCTCGTTAGATGACGTCGTTTTTGGTAGTTTCATGACGCTACCTAGCTTAAACTAACCTAACCTAACCTAACCTTCGCACTTCTATCGTTAGAAAACGTTTTACTCGCAACTTTACAATGTTTTCTACAAGATTACGACGGTTTCATGCGCTTTCACATTAGATATCGTAGTTCCCGACTTGTAATGTTGAAAAACACTACATACTAAGTGACATTGTTTAATGCGGTTTTACGACGGTTGATATGTCAACCTAACCTAACATTCGCACTTGTATCTAAAGACGCTCAATTACACTGTTTCGTTCACAATTACAATATTTGCTTGACCTCACAGTTTCTCACCAACTTATTACAGTACAGAACGCTGTATCTCGCTAAATGACATCGTTCTTAAGGTTTCACGATACTTGCATGCGCTTTACCGAGAATGTCACAACATAGCAGTTTCGCAGTTGTAACGGTACAACACGCAGTATTTGGCTTGTTCATGCCGTTTTGTGTGCTTTCACATTTTACCTATCGCAGTTTCGTACTCGCAATAAAACAACACTATCTCGTTAGATGACGTCGTTTTTGGTGGTTTCACGACGCTACCTAGCTTAAACTAACATAACTCAACCTAACATAACCTTCGCACTTCTATCGTTAGAAAACGTTTTACTCGCTACTTTACATTGCTTTCTACAACATTACGACGGTTTCAAGCGCTTTCACATTAGATATCGCAGTTCCCAACTTGTAAAGGTGAAAAACACTGCATCTCACTAAGTGACACTGTTTAATGCGGTTTTAGCGCGGTTCATATCTTAACCTAACCTAACCTAACCTAACCTAACCCAACCTAACCTAACATAACCTAACCTAACCTAACCTAACCTAACCTAACCTAACCTAACCTAACCTGACCTAACCTAACCTAACCTTACCTAACCTAACCTAACCTAACCCAACCCAACCCAACCTAACCTAACCTAACCTAACCTAAACTAACCTAACCCAACCTAACCTAACCTAACCTAACCTAACCCAATCTAACCCAACCCAACCCAACCTAACCTAACCTAAGCTAACCTAACCTAACCTAACCAAACCTATCCTAACCTAACTTAACGTAACCTAACGTAACCTAACCTAACCTATTCTAACGTAACCTAACCTTACCTGACCTAACCTAACCTAACGTAACCTAACCTAACCTAACATAACCTAACGTAACCTAACCTAACCTAACCTAACCTAACCTAACCTAACCTAACCTAACCTAACCTAACCTAACCTAACCTAACCGAACCTAACCCAACCCAACCCAACCCAACAACACCCAACACAACCTAACCTAACCTAACCTAACCAAATTATCCTTACCTAACCTAACCTAACCTAACGTAACCTAACCTAACCTAACCTAACGTAACCTAACCTAACCTAACGTAACCTAACCTAACCTAACCTAACCTAACCTAACCCAACCTAACCTAACCTAACCTAACCTAACCCAACTCAACCCAACCTAACCTAATCTAACCTAACCTAACCTAACCTAACCTAGCCAAACCTAACCTAACCTAACCTAACCTAACCTAACGACGGTTGCAAGCGCTTTCACATTAAATATCGCAGTTCCCCACTTTTAATGGTGAAAAACACTGCATCTCAGTAATTGACATTGTTTAATGCGGTTTTACGACGGTTCATATCTAAACCTAACCTAACATTCGCACTTGTATCTAAAAACGCTCTATTACACTGTTTTTTTCAATATTACGATATTTGCATAACCTCACAGTTTTTCACCAACTTATTGCAGTACAGAACGCTGTATCTCGCTAAATGACATTGTTCTTTAAGGTTTCACGATGCTTGCATGCGCTTTAACGAGAATATCACAATATAGCAGTTTCGCACTTGTAACGGTAGAACACGCAGTATTTGCCTTGTTCATGCCGTTTTGTGTGCTTTCACAACATTTCACCTATCGCAGTTTAATACTCGCTATAAAACAACACTATCTCTTTAGATGACGTCGTTTTTGGTAGTTTCACGACGCTACCTAGCTTAAACTAACATAACTCAACCTAACGTAATCTTCGCACTTCTATCGTTAGAAAACGTTTTACTCGCTACTTTACATTGCTTTCTACAACATTACGACGGTTTCAAGCGCTTTCACATTAGATATCGCAGTTCCCAAGTTGTAAAGGTGAAAAACACTGCATCTCACTAAGTGACATTGTTTATTGCGGTTTTACGACGGTTCATACCTTAACCTAACGTAACCTAACCTAACCTAACCCAACCTAACCTAACATAACCTAACCTAACCTAACCTAACCAAACCTAACCTAACGTAACCTAACCTAACCTAACCTAACCTAACCTAACCTAACGACGTTTGCAAGCGCTTTCACATTAGATATCGCAGTTCCCGACTTGTAATGGTGAAAACACTGCATCTCACTAAGTGACATTGTTTAATGCGGTTTTACGACGGTTCATATCTTAACCTAACCTAACATTCGTACTTGTATTGAAAAACGCTCTATTACACTGTTTCGTTCACAATTACGATATTTGCATAACCTCACAGTTTTTCACCAACTTATTGCAGTACAGAACGCTGTATCTCGCTAAATGACATTGTTCTTTAAGGTTTCACGATGCTTGCATGCGCTTTAACGAGAATATCACAATATAGCAGTTTCGCACTTGTAACGGTAGAACACGCAGTATTTGGCTTGTTCATGCCGTTTTGTGTGCATTCACAACATTTCACCTATCGCAGTTTAATACTCGCAATAAAACAACACTATCTCGTTAGATGACGTCGTTTTTGGTAGTTTCATGACGCTACCTAGCTTAAACTAACCTAACCTAACCTAACCTTCGCAGTTCTATCGTTAGAAAACGTTTTACTCGCAACTTTACAATGTTTTCTACAAGATTACGACGGTTTCATGCGCTTTCACATTAGATATCGTAGTTCCCGACTTGTAATGTTGAAAAACACTACATCTCACTAAGTGACATTGTTTAATGCGGTTTTACGACGGTTGATATGTCAACCTAACCTAACATTCGCACTTGTATCTAAAGACGCTCAATTACACTGTTTCGTTCACAATTACGATATTTGCTTGACCTCACAGTTTCTCACCAACCTATTACAGTACAGAACGCTGTATCTCGCTAAATGACATCGTTCTTAAGGTTTCACGATACTTGCATGCGCTTTACCGAGAATGTCACAACATAGCAGTTTCGCACTTGTAACGGTACAACACGCAGTATTTGGCTTGTTCATGCCGTTTTGTGTGCTTTCACAACATTTTACCTATCGCAGTTTCGTACTCGCAATAAAACAACACTATCTCGTTAGATGACGTCGTTTTTGGTGGTTTCACGACGCTACCTAGCTTAAACTAACATAACTCAACCTAACATAACCTTCGCACTTCTATCGTTAGAAAACGTTTTACTCGCTACTTTACATTACTTTCTACAACATTACGACGGTTTCAAGCGCTTTCACATTAGATATCGCAGTTCCCAACTTGTAAAGGTGAAAAACACTGCATCTAAGTGACATTGTTTAATGCGGTTTTAGCGCGGTTCATATCTTAACCTAACCTAACCTAACCTAACCCAACCTAACCTAACATAACCTAACCTAACCTAACCTAACCAAACCTAACCTAACCTAACCTAACCTAACCTAACCTAACCTAACCTAAGCTAACCTAACGACGTTTGCAAGCGCTTTCACATTAGATATCGCAGTTCCCGACTTGTAATGGTGAAAAACTGCATCTCACTAAGTGACATTGTTTAATGCGGTTTTACGACGGTTCATATCTTAACCTAACCTAACATTGGTACTTGTATTGAAAAACGCTCTATTACACTGTTTCGTTCACAATTACGATATTTGCATAACCTCACAGTTTTTCACCAACTTATTGCAGTACAGAACGCTGTATCTCGCTAAATGACATTGTTCTTTAAGGTAAGGTTTCACGATGCTTGCATGCGCTTTAACGAGAATATCACAATATAGCAGTTTCGCACTTGTAACGGTAGAACACGCAGTATTTGGCTTGTTCATGCCGTTTTGTGTGCATTCACAACATTTCACCTATCGCAGTTTAATACTCGCAATAAAACAACACTATCTCGTTAGATGACGTCGTTTTTGGTAGTTTCACGACGCTACCTAGCTTAAACTAACCTAACCTAACCTAACCTTCGCACTTCTATCCTTAGAAAACGTTTTACTTGCAACTTTACAATGTTTTCTACAAGATTACGACGGTTTCATGCGCTTTCACTTTAGATATCGTAGTTCCCGACTTTTAATGTTGAAAAACACTACATCTCACTAATTGACATTGTTTAATGCGGTTTTACGACGGTTGATATGTCAACCTAACCTAACATTCGCACTTGTATCTAAAGACGCTCAATTACACTGTTTCGTTCACAATTACGATATTTGCTTGACCTCACAGTTTCTCACCAACTTATTGCAGTACAGAACGCTGTATCTCGCTAAATGACATCGTTCTTTAAGGTTTCACGATGATTGCATGCGCTTTAACGAGAATATCACATTATAGCAGTTTCGCACTTGTAACGGTACAACACGCAGTATCTGGCTTGTTCAAGCCGTTTTGTGTACTTTCACAACATTTCACCTATTGCAGTTTCGTACATGCAATAAAACAACACTATCTCGTTAGATGACGTCCTTTTTGGTGGTCTCACGACGCTACATAGCTTAAACTAACATAACTCAAGCTAACCTGCGCACTTCTATCTTTAGAAAACGTTTTACTCGCAATTTTACAATGTTTTCTACAAGATTACGACGGTTTCATGCGCTTTCACATTAGATATCGTAGTTCCCAACTTGTAAAGTTGAAAAACACTGCATCTCACTAAGTGACATTGTTTAATGCGGTTTTAGCGCGGTTCATATCTTAACCTAACCTAACCTAACCTAACCCAACCTAACCTAACCTAACCTAACCTAACCTAACCTAACCAAACCTAACCTAACCTAACCTAACCTTACCTAACCTAACCTAACCTAACCCAACCCAACCTAACCTAACCTAACCTAAACTAACCTAACCCAACCTAACCTAACCTAACCTAACCTAACCCAACCTAACCCAACCCAACCCAACCTAACCTAACCTAAGCTAACCTAACCTAACCAAACCTAACCTAACCTAACTTAACCTAACCTAACGTAACCTAACCTAACCTAACCTATTGTAACGTAACCTAACCTTACCTGACCTAACCTAACCTAACCTAACGTAACCTAACCTAACCTAACATAACCTAACGTAACCTAACCTAACCTAACCTAACGTAACCTAACCTAACCTAACCCAACCTAACCCAACCCAACAACACCCAACACAACCTAGCCTAACCTAACCTAACCTTACCTAACCTAACCAAATTATCCTTACCTAACCTAACCTAACCTAACCTAACGTAACCTAACCTAACCTAACGTAACCTAACCTAACCTAACCTAACCCAACCTAACCTAACCTAACCTAACCTAACCCAACTCAACCCAACCTAACCTAATCTAACCTAACCTAACCTAACCTAACCTAACCTAACCAAACCTAACCTAACCTAACCTAACCTAACCTAACCTAACCTAACGACGGTTGCAAGAGCTTTCACATTAAATATCGCTGTTCCCCACTTTTAATGGTGAAAAACACTGCATCTCAGTAATTGACATTGTTTAATGCGTTTTACGACGGTTCATATCTTAACCTAACCTAACATTCGCACTTGTATCTAAAAACGCTCTATTACACTGTTTTGTTCAATATTACGATATTTGCATAACCTCACAGTTTTTCACCAACTTATTGCAGTACAGAACGCTGTATCTCGCTAAATGACATTGTTCTTTAAGGTTTCACGATGCTTGCATGCGCTTTAACGAGAATATCACAATATAGCAGTTTCGCACTTCTAACGGTAGAACACGCAGTATTTGGCTTGTTCATGCCGTTTTGTGTGCATTCACAACATTTCACCTATCGCAGTTTAATACTCGCAATAAAACAACACTATCTCGTTAGATGACGTCGTTTTTGGTAGTTTCATGACGCTACCTAGCTTAAACTAACCTAACCCAACCTAACCTTCGCACTTCTATCGTTAGAAAACGTTTTACTCGCAACTTTACAATGTTTTCTACAAGATTACGACGGTTTCATGCGCTTTCACATTAGATATCGTAGTTCCCGACTTGTAATGTTGAAAAACACTACATCTCACTAAGTGACATTGTTTAATGCGGTTTTACGACGGTTGATATGTCAACCTAACCTAACATTCGCACTTGTATCTAAAGACGCTCAATTACACTGTTTCGTTCACAATTACGATATTTGCTTGGCCTCACAGTTTCTCACCAACTTATTACAGTACAGAACGCTGTATCTCGCTAAATGACATCGTTCTTAAGGTTTCACGATACTTGCATGCGCTTTACCGAGAATGTCACAACATAGCAGTTTCGCACTTGTAACGGTACAACACGCAGTATTTGGCTTGTTCATGCCGTTTTGTGTGCTTTCACAACATTTTACCTATCGCAGTTTCGTACTCGCAATAAAACAACACTATATCGTTAGATGACGTCGTTTTTGGTGGTTTCACGACGCTACCTAGCTTAAACTAACATAACTCAACCTAACATAACCTTCGCACTTCTATCGTTAGAAAACGTTTTACTCGCTACTTTACATTGCTTTCTACAACATGACGACGGTTTCAAGCGCTTTCACATTAGATATCGCAGTTCCCAACTTGTAAAGGTGAAAAACACTGCATCTCACTAAGTGACATTGTTTAATGCGGTTTTAGCGCGGTTCATATCTTAACCTAACCTAACCTAACCTAACCTAACCCAACCTAACCTAACATAACCTAACCTAACCTAACCTAACCAAACCTAACCTAACCTAACCTAACCTAACCTATGCTAACCTAACGACGTTTGCAAGCGCTTTCACATTAGATATCGCAGTTCCCGACTTGTAATGGTGAAAAACACTGCATCTCACTAAGTGACATTGTTTAATGCGGTTTTACGACGGTTCATATCTTAACCTAACCTAACATTCGTACTTGTATTGAAAAACGCTCTATTACACTGTTTCGTTCACAATTACGATATTTGCATAACCTCACAGTTTTTCACCAACTTATTGCAGTACAGAACGCTGTATCTCGCTAAATGACATTGTTCTTTAAGGTTTCACGATGCTTGCATGCGCTTTAACGAGAATATCACAATAAAGCAGTTTCGCACTTGTAACGGTAGAACACGCAGTATTTGGCTTGTTCATGCCGTTTTGTGTGCATTCACAACATTTCACCTATCGCAGTTTAATACTCGCAATAAAACAACACTATCTCGTTAGATGACGTCGTTTTTGGTAGTTTCATGACGCTACCTAGCTTAAACTAACCTAACCTAACCTAACCTTCGCACTTCTATCGTTAGAAAACGTTTTACTCGCAACTTTACAATGTTTTCTACAAGATTACGACGGTTTCATGCGCTTTCACATTAGATATCGTAGTTCCCGACTTGTAATGTTGAAAAACACTACATCTCACTAAGTGACATTGTTTAATGCGGTTTTACGACGGTTGATATGTCAACCTAACCTAACATTCGCACTTGTATCTAAAGACGCTCAATTACACTGTTTCGTTCACAATTACGATATTTGCTTGACCTCACAGTTTCTCACCAACTTATTACAGTACAGAACGCTGTATCTCGCTAAATGACATCGTTCTTAAGGTTTCACGATACTTGCATGCGCTTTACCGAGAATGTCACAACATAGCAGTTTCGCAGTTGTAACGGTACAACACGCAGTATTTGGCTTGTCCATGCCGTTTTGTGTGCTTTCACAACATTTTAGCTATCGCAGTTTCGTACTCGCAATAAAACAACACTATCTCGTTAGATGACGTCGTTTTTGGTGGTTTCACGACGCTACCTAGCTTAAACTAACATAACTCAACCTAACATAACCTTCGCACTTCTATCGTTAGAAAACGTTTTACTCGCTACTTTACATTGCTTTCTACAACATTACGACGGTTTCAAGCGCTTTCACATTAGATATCGCAGTTCCCAACTTGTAAAGGTGAAAAACACTGCATCTCACTAAGTGACATTGTTTAATGCGGTTTTAGCGCGGTTCATATCTTAACCTAACCTAACCTAACCTAACCTAACCCAACCTAACCTAACATAACCTAACCTAACCTAACCTAACCTAACCAAACCTAACCTAACCTGACCTAACCTAACCTAACCTTACCTAACCTAACCTAACCTAACCCAACCCAACCCAACCTAACCTAACCTAACCTAACCTAAACTAACCTAACCCAACCTAACCTAACCTAACCTAACCTAACCCAACCTAACCCAACCCAACCCAACCTAACCTAACCTAAGCTAACCTAACCTAACCTAACCAAACCTAACCTAACCTAACTTAACCTAACCTAACGTAACCTAACCTAACCTAACCTATTCTAACGTAACCTAACCTTACCTGACCTAACCTAACCTAACGTAACCTAACCTAACCTAACATAACCTAACGTAACCTAACCTAACCTAACCTAACGTAACCTAACCTAACCTAACCCAACCTAACCGAACCTAACCCAACCCAACCCAACCCAACAACACCCAACACAACCTAACCTAACCTAAGCTAACCTAACCAAATTATCCTTACCTAACCTAACCTAACCTAACGTAACCTAACCTAACCTAACCTAACGTAACCTAACCTAACCTAACGTAACCTAACCTAACCTAACCTAACCTAACCTAACCTAACCCAACCTAACCTAACCTAACCTAACCTAACCCAACTCAACCCAACCTAACCTAATCTAACCTAACCTAACCTAACCTAACCTAACCAAACCTAACCTAACCTAACCTAACCTAACCTAACCTAACCTAACCTAACGACGGTTGCAAGCGCTTTCACATTGAATATCGCAGTTCCCCACTTTTAATGGTGAAAAACACTGCATCTCAGTAATTGACATTGTTTAATGCGGTTTTACGACGGTTCATATCTTAACCTAACCTAACATTCGCACTTGTATCTAAAAACGCTCTATTACACTGTTTTGTTCAATATTACGATATTTGCATAACCTCACAGTTTTTCACCAACTTATTGCAGTACAGAACGCTGTATCTCGCTAAATGACATTGTTCTTTAAGGTTTCACGATGCTTGCATGCGCTTTAACGAGAATATCACAATATAGCAGTTTCGCACTTGTAACGGTAGAACACGCAGTATTTGCCTTGTTCATGCCGTTTTGTGTGCTTTCACAACATTTCACCTATCGCAGTTTAATACTCGCTATAAAACAACACTATCTCTTTAGATGACGTCGTTTTTGGTAGTTTCACGACGCTACCTAGCTTAAACTAACATAACTCAACCTAACGTAATCTTCGCACTTCTATCGTTAGAAAACGTTTTACTCGCTACTTTACATTGCTTTCTACAACATTACGACGGTTTCAAGCGCTTTCACATTAGATATCGCAGTTCCCAAGTTGTAAAGGTGAAAAACACTGCATCTCACTAAGTGACATTGTTTATTGCGGTTTTACGACGGTTCATACCTTAACCTAACGTAACCTAACCTAACCTAACCCAACCTAACCTAACATACCCTAACCTAACCTAACCTAACCAAACCTAACCTAACGTAACCTAACCTAACCTAACCTAACCTAACCTAACCTAACGACGTTTGCAAGCGCTTTCACATTAGATATCGCAGTTCCCGACTTGTAATGGTGAAAAACACTGCATCTCACTAAGTGACATTGTTTAATGCGGTTTTACGACGGTTCATATCTTAACCTAACCTAACATTCGTACTTGTATTGAAAAACGCTCTATTACACTGTTTCGTTCACAATTACGATATTTGCATAACCTCACAGTTTTTCACCAACTTATTGCAGTACAGAACGCTGTATCTCGCTAAATGACATTGTTCTTTAAGGTTTCACGATGCTTGCATGCGCTTTAACGAGAATATCACAATATAGCAGTTTCGCACTTGTAACGGTAGAACACGCAGTATTTGGCTTGTTCATGCCGTTTTGTGTGCATTCACAACATTTCACCTATCGCAGTTTAATACTCGCAATAAAACAACACTATCTCGTTAGATGACGTCGTTTTTGGTAGTTTCACGACGCTACCTAGCTTAAACTAACCTAACCTAACATAACCTTCGCACTTCTATCGTTAGAAAACGTTTTACTCGCTACTTTACATTGCTTTCTACAACATTACGACGGTTTCAAGCGCTTTCACATTAGATATCGCAGTTCCCAACTTGTAAAGGTGAAAAACACTGCATCTAAGTGACATTGTTTAAGGCGGTTTTAGCGCGGTTCATATCTTAACCTAACCTAACCTAACCTAACCCAACCTAACCTAACATAACCTAACCTAACCTAACCTAACCAAACCTAACCTAACCTAACCTAACCTAACCTAACCTAACCTAAGCTAACCTAACGACGTTTGCAAGCGCTTTCACATTAGATATCGCAGTTCCCGACTTGTAATGGTGAAAAACACTGCATCTCAATAAGTGACATTGTTTAATGCGGTTTTACGACGGTTCATATCTTAACCTAACCTAACATTGGTACTTGTATTGAAAAACGCTCTATTACACTGTTTCGTCCACAATTACGATATTTGCATAACCTCACAGTTTTTCACCAACTTATTGCAGTACAGAACGCTGTATCTCGCTAAATGACATTGTTCTTTAAGGTAAGGTTTCACGATGCTTGCATGCGCTTTAACGAGAATATCACAATATAGCAGTTTCGCACTTGTAACGGTAGAACACGCAGTATTTGGCTTGTTCATGCCGTTTTGTGTGCATTCACAACATTTCACCTATCGCAGTTTAATACTCGCAATAAAACAACACTATCTCGTTAGATGACGTCGTTTTTGGTAGTTTCATGACGCTACCTAGCTTAAACTAACCTAACCTAACCTAACCTTCGCACTTCTATCGTTAGAAAACGTTTTACTCGCAACTTTACAATGTTTTCTACAAGATTACGACGGTTTCATGCGCTTTCACTTTAGATATCGTAGTTCCCGACTTGTAATGTTGAAAAACACTACATCTCACTAAGTGACATTGTTTAATGCGGTTTTACGACGGTTGATGTGTCAACCTAACCTAACATTCGCACTTGTATCTAAAGACGCTCAATTACACTGTTTCGTTCACAATTACGATATTTGCTTGACCTCACAGTTTCTCACCAACTTATTACAGTACAGAACGCTGTATCTCGCTAAATGACATCGTTCTTAAGGTTTCACGATACTTGCATGCGCTTTACCGAGAATGTCACAACATAGCAGTTTCGCACTTGTAACGGTACAACACGCAGTATTTGGCTTGTTCATGCCGTTTTGTGTGCTTTCACAATATTTTACCTATCGCAGTTTCGTACTCGCTATAAAACAACACTATCTCGTTAGATGACGTCGTTTTTGGTGGTTTCACGACGCTACCTAGCTTAAACTAACATAACTCAACCTAACATAACCTTCGCACTTCTATCGTTAGAAAACGTTTTACTCGCTACTTTACATTGCTTTCTACAACATTACGACGGTTTCAAGCGCTTTCACATTAGATATCGCAGTTCCCAACTTGTAAAGGGGAAAAACACTGCATCTCACTAAGTGACATTGTTTAATGCGGTTTTAGCGCGGTTCATATCTTAACCTAACCTAACCTAACCTAACCTAACCCAACCTAACCTAACATAACCTAACCTAACCTAACCTAACCTAACCAAACCTAACCTAACGTAACCTAACCTAACCTAACCTAACCTAAGCTAACCTAACGACGTTTGCAAGCGCTTTCACATTAGATATCGCAGTTCCCGACTTGTAATGGTGAAAAACACTGCATCTCACTAAGTGACATTGTTTAATGCGGTTTTACGACGGTTCATATCTTAACCTAACCTAACATTGGTACTTGTATTGAAAAACGCTCTATTACACTGTTTCGTTCACAATTGCGATATTTGCATAACCTCACAGTTTTTCACCAACTTATTGCAGTACAGAACGCTGTATCTCGCTAAATGACATCGTTCTTTAAGGTTTCACGATGCTTGCATGCGCTTTAACGAGAATATCACATTATAGCAGTTTCGCACTTGTAACGGTACAACACGCAGTATCTGGCTTGTTCAAGCCGTTTTGTGTACTTTCACAACATTTCACCTATTGCAGTTTCGTTCATGCAATAAAACAACACTATCTCGTTAGATGACGTCGTTTTTGGTAGTTTCATGACGCTACCTAGCTTAAACTAACCTAACCTAACCTTCGCACTTCTATCGTTAGAAAACGTTTTACTCGCAACTTTACAATGTTTTCTACAAGATTACGACGGTTTCATGCGCTTTCACAATAGATATCGTAGTTCCCGACTTGTAATGTTGAAAAACACTACATCTCACTAAGTGACATTGTTTAATGCGGTTTTACGACGGTTGATATGTCAACCTAACCTAACATTCGCACTTGTATCTAAAGACGCTCAATTACACTGTTTCGTTCACAATTACGATATTTGCTTGACCTCACAGTTTCTCACCAACTTATTACAGTACAGAACGCTGTATCTCG